>NC_061089.1:38980277-39010277 GCF_015104395.2 Macrobrachium nipponense | reverse complement strand
TCCTGAGGTCGATGGCTCCCAACTGCAAAAGCAATTTATCCCTGCCTGATCTCTGGAAGTAGAATATATAGAATCGTTGGCATTTTCTTTTTGTGGAAATTCAGCCTTTTTGTGGAATTTAGATAGCGTCTTTGTGTATGAATCTTATGCTGGAAAAATATATAGTATAATGAAGACTTTTATGTGAATATAAACTTTTCATAACGTAAGACATGAAAATTAGGGCAGACTTAGTGCAGCAAGAAATTTCTTATGTAAAAAAGGGTGAATTTTGGCATAACAAAGAATTGTAGCATAGATAGACATGGGCAACTTGTATAATGATAAATATAATCACTAAAGTTCCTTTTCCAATAATACGATAATAGATGATCAAGAGAAAGTAAAGCAACAGTCGCTGCTACTTCTTTCAAAATTTACAAATAGATCAACTATTCACCTAGGTGATAGGCAAAATGAAATCAACTGCTTCATGTAGTACTTCTACTTAAAGTTAGCGCCTCAGTGGCATGATCAGTATGGTCTTGGCCTGCCACCTCGGTGGCGGCGAGTTCGATTCTCGGCCATTTCACTGAGGGGCAGGAGATGTGTATTTCTGGTGACAGAAGTTCACTCTCGACGTGGTTCGGAAGTTACGTAAAGCCGCTGGTCCAGTTGTTGAATAACCACTGGGTCCATGCAACGTAAAAACACCATACAAACAAAATCTACGTAAAGTTTACCAGTGGTCGTCGGCTCGACTGGTCTCTACCAACGGAGACCCCTGGTCGACATGTTTTTAGACCAAAAGAAATTGTAAGCGAAGGCAGCCCCTTTTTCCGCCGGTGGGGACGGACCTCCTGAAAAGGCTACTAGACTTACATACGTTCGCCTTTCTCGTGAGTTGTTTGAAATTCATTTTCCTTCGGCTTAACTGCCACTTCTTGTTACCTGGAAAGCCTCATTCGTAGTACGATTCAATGGGAACCAGAAGATTGGTAGAATCTCTTCAGTACATGACTTGTATACAGTTAGTAATTTAACCATTTAATGTTTCTTGTTGACACACATTTAACTGCCATTTTAAGTAAGGAAAGATATATATATATATATATATATATATATATATATATATATATATATATATATATATATACATATATATATGTATACATATATATATACATATATATATATAATATATATATATATATATATATATATATATATACATACACATATATATTAGTATATATACCCGTATATATAATACATATATATTATATACAATATTATATATACGCACACATATATATATAAATAAATAGTATATATATATATAAGGTCTACATATATATCTGCATACATATATAATAAATATATATACATAAATATATATATAATTATATATTATACAATGATATATACATATATATATTACACACCCACCAACATATTAGATATATACCATATATATATACCACATAATGTATATATGTATATCTATTAACATATATATATACTATAGTCTATATATATCAATGTATGTTATATATATACATTATAATATATAATTATATACTATATATATATACCATATATATATATGGTATACATATATATATCATAATATATACCTATTATATATATACATATATAAATATATACATATAATAATATATCTACATCTATATATATATACATATTATAATATACATATATATATATATTATTATATAATTATATATATAACATATATTATATCTATATGGCCATATATATATAGCACATATCTATACATATATATATATACACATATATATTATATATATATATTATACATACCATAATATATATAGGTATATAATACATAATCTTATCAATATATATACATATATTATTAATTATACATATATATATAATATAATTACATATATATTATATAATATATAATTATTCACACACACACACACACACACACACATTATATATATATAGATATATATATAATTATATATATATATATATATGTAATATCTATATATATACATCATATATATGTTATATATATACATATATTTAAATAATATATCTATATTATATATATCCACATATATAGAATATCTATATACCTATATTATATTTATATATATCTTATTCTCTCTCTATATAGGGTATATGATATACATATATCATATATATATATATCTATATATACATATATATACATATTATATATATTTATATATATATATATATATATATTATATATGTATACATATATATATATATTATATATTCTATATATATACGTATATCTACATATATATACATATATATAACAGATATATATATATATAACAGATATATATATATATTAATAATATAATATATATATATATATATATATATAATATATATATAATATATATATATATATAAACATATATATATATTACATAATATATATATACAAATATACTATATAGTATATATATATATATACATATATATATATATAAATCTATATACATACACACATATATATTATATATATTTTATATAATATTATATCTATATATATATATTATATATCTGGATTATATATATACCATATATATATGATATTATACATATATATACATATATATAGATATTATATTAATATTATATATTTATATACATATATATATATATAATATCTACATATATATATATATATACATATATATGATATATATATACACCCACACACTATAATATATATATATATATTATTATATATAATATATAAATTATGTATTATATATACTATCTATAGTGGTAATATACATATATATAACATATATACATATATATATACATATATATTGTATGTATAACATGATATATAAACATATATATACAATATATATACATATATCTATATATATACATATACATATATATACATGGTATATAATATTAACATATATTCTATACTATATATATATTCTATATATATACACATATATATATTTCCACACCCATATATATATATATATATATATGTATATTATATATATATATAAGAATTTATGGCAAATTCCAGTTCACTAAGTCATACCTACAGTGAGGTGCACTGACGGTACTACTTCCCTATGGGAAATGAAAGAGACTGGTAAAAAACCTCGGCCTCATTCCGTAATAGTTTGTGAGTGTATGTGCTTATGTACGTGGTATCTGAATATAAAGAAAATATTCGGTTAACAAAGTCGTGATAGTCTCCTCCCGGAAATATAATAAAAAAAATATAATCGTCCCTGATGTAAGTAAAATTGCTACTTGTTCAATAATGCCGTTCTTTTCGATGTAAAGTGATCTGTTGATAACAAGTGCCATTGGAGTGTTTATATAAGTTTCCATTATGTTATGTGATCAGTTATATAAAACAAGTAAAAATGTACATTGCACAATGTTGTATGAAACACTCAGCCACGGCCCGGTGGTCACCTGTGTATTTGGCACCTATATCGGCGCCAGACGCACGATCGTGGCTAACTTTAAGCTTAAATAAAATCAAAACTACTGTGGCTAGAGGGCTGCAATTTGGTATGCTTGATGATTGGAGGGTGGATGATCAACATACCAATTTTCAGCCCGCTAGCCTCATCAGCTTTTAAGCTCTGGGGGTAGACAGAAAAAAGTGAGGACGACAGACAAAGCAAGGTCATTGGTTTTCGTTTACGGAACACTAAAAAAGCAGCCATTAATAATATGGGCCTTAAGGTTTAACAAGATGAACTTTTCATCTTTAGCCTTTTTACTACAGCTTCTTTTACGTTCGAGATCCCGTGCTGCCATAAGGAAAGCTTTATCTAATACCAACGAAAAAAAGTCCTAATAAAAGTCGTAATAAAATGCCTGAGTGTTTGCTTTTTTAATATTTAAAAGATGGTTGAAGATTACCTACAGTTGATTTCCAATTATCACGTCAATTGACTCTACTGACTTCGTCTCTTTTTATTTTTTCCATTATTTTCCCCATTTTCCATTCATATATTGGTTTCGGTAATGATTTTCATTTCCCTCCATTTCATAAACTGCGAATTTTTACTGGTGAATAAAGCACAAATTCATCTGCATTACCTTAAATTTCATTTAATATATATATATAATATATATATATATATATATATATATATATATATATTTTTCCTTCATTTGAACTCAGGTTTTTATTCCTATCTGTATAGAATTCATGTTTAGGAAAAACTCCCATTACCACGCTTTTCATTCGCAATGTTTTCAGTGTCTTTGAAGGACAATTTTCAAGAAAATACCACTGTCATTGTTTGCGGCGTAGGACAATGATATATTGAGAATGCCCTTAGTCTCTCTCTCTCTCTCTCTCGTCTCTCTCTCTCTCTCTCTCTCTCTCTCTCAAAATGGGTTCCTGTCCTGGGGACGCAATAGGGAAGGATATTTTACTCTCGGTGAGGATTGTAATATGGCGCAATCGTGCAACCTTGTTATGGAGGCGGGCCTCGTCAGTAAATTTTAAATTGTACATGCTACATACAATATGTGTATGTATAGATAGTATATGCGAACAGATATGATTATACAGTATATATATGTATATATAATATAATATATATATATATATATATATATATATAATATATATATATAAAGATATATGCCACGAAGGAAAAATTAACGAAGCAGGATCTGCGAGACGTTTCGACGTTAAACGTCCTTTACTGCTCAGTAAAGGACGTTTAACGTCGAAAGGTCTCGCAGATCCTGCTTCGTTTATTTCTCCTTCGTGGCATATATCTTTATTTATGGATTTATCACGTTTTAACTTTCGTGATTCAGTTATACATACATATATATATATATGTGTGTGTGTGTGTGTGTGTGTGTGTGTATTATATCTGTGTGTGTGCGTGTGTGTGTGTTTAGATATTTGTCATATGAAACTCCTTTTTAAGTTATATATTTTTTAGTTTCCTATCTAGTTTTCTAAAAAGAAAACTATTGAGGTGGCTTTGTCTGTTCGTCCGCACTTTTTATGGCCTCCCTCAGATCTTAAAAACTACTGAGGCTGTAAGGCTACAAATTGGTATGTTGATCATCCAAATTCCAATCGTCAAACATCCCAATTTGCAGCCCTCTAGCCTCATAGTTTTTATTTTATTTATGTTTAATATTATCTATAATCATGCGTCTGGCAACGATATAGGAGACGCCACCACCGGGCCTTGGTTAAAGTTTCATGAGTAGCGGCTCATGTAGCTTTATACCCAGGCTACCGAAAAATATGTTTTTTCGGTGGGCATGATTATACACTATACAGAAAACTCGATTGTGCCGAAGAAACTTCAGTGCACTTAATACTTGTTTCATTTTTTTATTCAGCGTCAATGATCTAGATGCTGTGACACCAGTTTTAATAGATATAATAAATCTCTCTCTATCTCTCTCTCTCTTCTCTCTCTATGAATGTCTGTCTGCCTGCCTGTCTCTCTCTCTCTCTCTCTCTGAATGTCTGTCTGCCTGCCTCTCTCTCTCTCTCTCTCTCTCTCTCTCTCTCTCTCTCTCTCTCTCTCTCTCTCACTTTAGTGTTGCCGACAAGGCACAGGCACTAAAGTAAGGGAACCATCGTATTTTGCGGCCAACTAAACTCCAACTTGACCGAAACTCTCAGCAGAAGTTAGGATCCATAAAAGGCGAAGAGCAACATTTCTCGATGACGACCGCCCTGTCATTCAGGATAACAGGAGCTGGGGATGAACGTGTTTATAGCCGCCTCCTTTCATATGTCTGGCAGCATCAAATAGCAGTATTAGGGAAAAGTGGAGGAAAAGCTCTTATCGCTTGGATGCGCTCCGCGGTGAGATTGCCTTTGTTCGACGAGTTTGAGAAGAGATCCAGCATTTTCTGTTTTGGAAATGAAAAGGGCCATTAGAATATACGTAGGATTTCAAGTTTGCTTTTGCAAAGTAAGATGAATGTAAATGAAAGCTATTTTCAAAGTACTGTGAATCTATGTTAGTTTATGTACTTTTTTCGTGTTTTTTATGCGTAATTATCATTTATTATCATTTCCTTGTGTTCATGGTGAATCATCTCGGTAAATTTTTTTATCTGTTAAAATGAAAAACTATTCTTCTACGTCTCTCGGCTTCATTACTTTTAAATAAAACGAACAGTCATAATAATGAAAGTTCAATTCCATAAGAAAACCAATGTATTCCCAAAATGTGGAAAGGAATTGTTGTGCTTTTCGTACAGAGTAAGCTGTAATGAATTGCACTCGCTCATATTTTTTCTTCTTTCTCATAATCCTAAAAATTCCACAGAGAAAAGGTTATCTATGTTATTTCCTGATTTATATACTAACCTTTTTTCCTTTACATTTTCAGTGATATTGGCGATTAATGACTTTTTTTTTATTCTAATCTAACACTGCAGCATCATTGTATGCATAATAATAAACATAATAAGTCATAGATTAAGAATAAGAGGTCTTTCGTAACCATAAGTAGCTGAAATCTAGTTTTCCCAGTTAATAACAATATATACAGCCTTAATTATATTAATCATGTGAATATGGTATTATGACGCTGTTCATCATCAGCAAGCAATGACTGTGCCAAAAATTTTATAATCTAATCTAATCATCAGCAACAAGAGCCTCCAAACTGCTCAGCTGCTGAACAATAATTCTTCAGGTTTCCAATCATTTTCATTTAAAATATGACGATATCCATTGAATAAAACACGTGTTAAAGTGGTATGAGCCATATAATTAGACAGCTAGTAACATGACATACATGGATTCCTACAGAATAAAAAATTCTATATAGAATTTAGACCAAAGGCCAAGCACTGGGACCTGTGAGGTCATTCAGTGCTGAAACGGAAATTGACAGTAATAAGGTTTGAAATGTGTAACAGGTGGAGAGCCTCCTAATTGCACTATGAATCAATTGTTAGGAGAGGGGGGAAAGTAAGATGGAAGAAAGAGAATATGAAAGGGGTTGCAGCTAGTGGCCGAAGGCACGCTGCAAAGAACCTCTAGTAATGCCTACAGGACACCGCATGAGGTGCGCTGACGGCACTAACCCCCTACGAAGACGAATTCCTTTAGCATTGGTCTCTGTTTTAGAATCTAGAAAAAATCACAAGAATTAAAGGAATGCAAAGCTCCAGATGAATTTTCCTGGTTTTCAGTGGTGAGCATCACAGCAAAATTTATACATTTAAAAAACTGTAAAAGTGTTTTCCGTGCTGCCTTGTAAGTTTGACCTGCGTCCGTTATGTACAAACGTAAAATGCCATATATTGTAAACATTTTGTGATCACGCCACATATCAGTATAAAATGCCGAAAGAGAAATAACCCGCATCTCGTCACACAAATGCCGCGACCCTCATTGCAAGCTTCGACGTTTGCGAAAGATAAATGGCAGTTGAATCCTTGCATAACTCAATGTCAGGGAAGAGGAACAAAGCAAGAGCAAACATAAATAATGAATAGAGATGCGAGGGAATTACCGTATCTTCTGTCACCAGCAGCATCCTAATTACCAAATGCCAGATGAGATATATCCCCTTAGGGAGATTAATCCTCGGCAAATCCCGACATTGTCATAGAATTATAAATATTCTAATTTGAAGAATGAGAATAAATCAACCATTGCTCCTCTTGAGAGGGAAGGAGAAGGAGACGTGGCTAAGTCCTTTCATTTCTTAAGGATTACTGTCTGGCAGCGTAAAGATGGGTCCTGGGGTGCTGTTGGATAATTAAAGATTTTTTTCTCCTTCTTCTTAATTAAGTTCGGGCTTACTCTGACTGCCGAGGAAGAGACAAAACTGGCGAGGTATTTGTTATCGGATCATGTTAAATCTAGATTTTGCATTTTTTTTTTTTTACATTATGATGTGAAAGGATAATTCCTTCTTTTTTGAAGCTAAATAATCCTTAAATCAAGTTATAAATGAGCCATACAGCATCTATATATATATAAATATATATATAATATATATATATATGTATATATATGTGTGTGGTTTATTTTATATATCCATATCCATATATATATATATATATATATATATATATATAGTATATACATATATATATATGCATATAAATTTTAATTTAGGGCAAAGTTTTCTCTTATACAATTTTCGTCCAAATCAATTGCTTTATCGACATCAATAAGTTTCTTGCAGGTATCTTCACACCGTCGGAGTTTTTTCCGATTCTCGTGCGTCAAACCTCTGGTGAAAAATACGCAGACTTCCTTCTTCCATTTCTTGCATTTTGTCGCGATTTACAATCTGGCCTTTCGACCTATTTATATCACGGTGCGTGGAGAATGACTTTGAGGCCTGGGTACTGGTTGGTCAAGGGATTAAACGCTTAACCGTTCAAGGGTGTCGTTTTGAGTACAAAGAGCATAAAACTAAACATGTGGTTAAGTAAATACTCAAAATGCAATACCATGTGCTTAGTGTTCCCTTAAATTGCGCGCCTCAGTGGCGTGGTCGGTATGGTGTTGGCGTACCACCTCGGTGGTCGCGAGTTCGATTCTCGGGTATTCCATTTAGAAGTTCACTCTCGACGTGGTTCGGAAGTCACGTAAAGCCGTTGGTTCCGTTGCTGAAAAACCTCTGGTTCCATGCAGCGTAAAAAACACCATACAAACAAACAAACTTAAATTTGTGTTTATATTGTCAGTGTGCAAATATTAAAACTAAGGTACAAAAATAAATAGAGTTTTATAACGTATGTAAAAAGTACAAATATGGAAGTGTCTGTTTATACATAACTGAGTATAATATTAAATTTGCGTGTCTGTGTGCGTTCAAATGCTCTGTGCTCATTGCGGTTGGAGGTTAGTGCTGGGCGGCGCCTCAGGGACCTGAGCCAGGATGTTACTTGGCCTTCGCTGGGCGTCTCGCCTCCCCTAAGGGGCGATATGTGTCCGGTGGTTGGGGGCGCGCTGTTCTTAGACCATTATCTAGTCCCATTTGACAGTGCCCTTTATTACCAAAAATTAGCTGTGTCAAAGTACCATCTCGATCAAATAATTAGTTTGCAAGATATCTGAGAAAAACGATGACTTGCTGCCCCTAGAATGTATAGTAACATTCAATATATCTCTATCTTTTCACCTACAGAAGCTTATTTGCCACATATAATGTGGGAATAATTCATCTTATAAGTTTCAACTGACTTTTTTTCCTTTCACATCAAAAAATTCATAATTCATTTCCATGATTGAGAGATGGGTTCACAACCTCCCCTAAAGTCTAATAGACACTTCTTGCTTCCATACGGTAATATACTACGTCAAATCATGTCATAAACGAGCGGCAACAGCATATAATAGCTGACATATTACAAAGAGGTTGAAAATAAGCCAACGACCATCAGTGGACAGCAAAACTTGGCAAATACTGGATAACAATCTGAGGTTCTGGTAAGAACTACCACTAAGTCACTCCCTTGTATTCCCGATGTGTGTTTACGACATATTTTATTGACGTGCAGACGGAGCATAACGTTAGTATATCTACTGTATTTCACCTCCTTTCTCATCTTGCGCCGTTTTCGGTTAAACCTGTTCCAAAATACCTGTGCGAATCAACTGTTTTCATTCTTCTACTGTCTACTCTAAAGGTTATTGTTCCGTCATTCCGATTTTCCTTGACCTTCATAACCATAACTTATATTTACTTTTAACTTTCTGTTCGTGCTTAGTTCTTAACTCTTTCTTTCCTGGTCTTCTAAACTTGAAATTATACCACATTTCAGCCTTTCAAATATATTAATAAAGATATAACGATTAATCTATAGAAAAACGCGAAGGAAAAAAGCAAGTTTTGTTTCATTATTCAGGCCCAGGAATTCCTTATAACTAGAATTTTTCACAGTGGGCATGTCAGAAATTTTAGTTTTCTGTTAAAAAAAACAATTGAGATGGCTTTGTCTGTCCGTCCGCACTTTTTCTGTTCGCCTTCAGATCTTAAAAACTGCTGAGGTTAGAGGGCTGCAAATTGGTATGTTGATCATCCACTCTTCAATCATCAAACATACCAAATGGCAGCCCTATAGCCTCGGTAGTTTTTTTTTTTTTTTATTCGGGGTTAAAGTTAGCCATAATCGTGCGTCTGGTAACGATATAGGACAGGCCACGACCAGGCCATAGTGAAAGTTTCGTGGGCCGCGGTTCATATAGCATTATACAGAGACTATCGAAAAACAGATCTATTTTCGCTGACCTTGATTATACGCTGTACAGAAAATTCGATTGCGCTGAAGAAACTTCGGCGCATTTTCAACTTATTCGTATTGAGCTCAAACATGAATGGGAAAGAAATTCCTCACTCTCTCTCTCCCTCTATAGCAATAATGAATATTCAGGCATAGTTAATTTAACAAGTTACTTAACGTGAACAGATCAGATAAGTGTTTATAAAAAAAAGTCATTCTGCTAATCCAACAACTAACCTAAATTTATAAAGAAAAAGTTGATTGACGATGATAAGCGAAGAATATTGCTTAACTATATTGACTATAACAATAATGAATTCAAAGCAAAATGTCACCTCATAATTTACGATACAATAAACAGTAACATCTTGAACAAGAAAATTCAAAGCTTAATTATTTTCGTTTAAATTACGTCGATAAGTGTAAGTTTTATCATTATTCTTAATAAAACTCCGGATTGACCAATGGAAAAAATGATTATTCATCTTTATTAAAAGTACATATTTTAATATTTCCTGCATCTGAATTGCCATCATTCAAGTATTTACGTTATTGTAACTACTGAAAATAAAAACCTGAGAGTAAGACGCTCCGTAAATTACAATCAGCAGCAGCTATTCTCATGAGTCCATCTGCCGAACAAGTATTATACACGTGGGAAAGGAAAACGATAAATCAAAGCAGCTATTCACGTGTGATTTCTGTTAATATTAATATTCTTCTTGTTAATAATCAGCAAGGCTTGCCAACGAGGAGAATATTATTTAAATAAATTATTACTGAATTTTAAGAGCCGCTACCCGTCTATTCTCTTAGCTTTACTTACATGTATCGTTATACACACACATACGCAAACACACAATATATATATGTATATATATATATATATATATATATATATATATATATATACTAGGCTGAAATCCACATGAGCTTACCTTGACCTCGGTTATTGCTGGTACCCATATGCAGTTCAGCGTATATGTGAGAATCAGGCCAGTTTAAAATAAAAAAAATAGAATAAAAAAAACATGGACATAGCTAACATGAGCCATATATGTTTGAGCCCGTACATAGTGGTTCACGACTTCATAACTTTGAGGGAAAAAAAAAAAGGCGGGGTGGGGGGAACAGACTCGTGAGAATCAGCGCTACAAGTGCTGTAATTCACTTCACCATTTCTCGAAAGAAGGTATGATCAAAGACAAAGTCGCCACAGCTTTAATCGATTCTCATCAGAAATGTAGCCATGTAAGAGGAGGGGTTCCTCCGATGTTGTGAATGAGCTTCTGAGGTTAATTGGAGAGGAAACGGATTGTCACTATTAACGACAGATACTGTAATTGGTATACTCAAGTTCGGGAAACCAAAAGCACTCTCTCTCTCTCTCTCTCTCTCTCTCTCTCTCTCTCTCTCTCTCTCTCTCTCTCTCTCTCTGCTTTCATTGATCTTCTGTGAAACAATTATCTTTACGGCTTCATCTTAGAAAATAAATTAGAACATTCGTTTTTCCCTTTTTGGCAACTGGGTTAATATCCAGAGCAGTAAGAATTAATATAAAAACCATTCAAGTCATTATTTTTTCTCTTTATAAAAGCAGTTACAGTTTGTGCCAGGCTTTTACTGAATATCAATGCTATTCATCTGCTATGAATGTCTTTCAATATTATTATTACGTGCAGATAAGGCTATAATTAACATATTTACCCACTTATTTCAGTATTTTCAATGTTGGAAACTATTCCATCACAGGGAGACTGGAAGCGAAATGATCCTCGTTCATGAATCCAATTCGTGGTGCCAGTATTTAGTTCTGCTTCCAAATATAACTTGAACGTCTAAAATTCTAGACGTACTCCCAGTGATCTTGATGAAGTAAAGAGTACCTTTCTTTTTTTATGAAATGACAATAACAAAAATAAAGTGAAAAAAATTAAGTAGCGAGATCCAATGGTAATATGTCGGTAGCACAATGTGCGCGCCCACACACACACACACAAACACACACACACTGAAAGAGAGAGTGTGTGTGTTAGAAAGAGTGCTGGAAGTATTGCTTAATTCATATCCAATATTGATTTCTTGTAAAAAAAAAAAAATCATTCACAACATGAGGTAACTAGAAAGCAATACGCACCACAT
The DNA here is from genome assembly GCF_015104395.2 of Macrobrachium nipponense. NCBI lineage: Eukaryota > Metazoa > Arthropoda > Malacostraca > Decapoda > Palaemonidae > Macrobrachium > Macrobrachium nipponense. Next base: position 38,997,881 of record NC_061089.1, on the reverse strand, counting down.
GCAATCTTACAATTTAATTACCTTATATTCAGAATACAACGATGGTGTGAGATTGAGAGAATAACTGTATCCAGGTCTTCAGTTAACCATCCATTCCAGCTTTGTTTATTCAGATTTCCACCTGCTATAAAGTCACCATGTCATCGCTTCCAATTGGCTCTATAACAACACTGACTGAGAACCGTATAGGAATCTGAAGAGAATCCGTCGCTCAGATCAATATGCAATATTCGTGGAGTTCAACTGTGAGGGAGCTCCCTCCCTTGTTTGAGGAAAAGAGAGAATGATACAATTCACAAGGACAATTTTGTCTTATTTATAGAAGGATTTGTAAATGCTTTATACAAATTCTAAGTATATTCCTATTTATAAGTAAATGGACATCGGAATAAGTGATTTACGAAACTGTAAAGAAGTACTGGGCTTGTGAAAATACTGACAATAGTAATAAAAGGACTATGTGACGGAAGCTTATGGATCGAAATACAATGAATAGACCCTTACAAAAATATCCATATCCTGAAACTCTCTTGCAAAAGACTCGGTATTTGAATGATTACGATATTTGGACCAAATATATGTTTATTATTTATATTAAGCAATATTTGCCTGCTGTGCATTTCGCGTAACTTCAGTCCTAAAAATAAGGGTACTTGAGTTCAAACTACACACTTTATTTAAATCGGAAAATTCCCAGAAAAAAAGTGCTTCGTGGTGATGGGTAATAAAATTAAAACTACAAAATTGAATACGATCACAGCAATGAAATTAAAATCGAAAAGACAGTGGGAGAATATTCTTACAAATATGTTTTTATTTACCATTGAACTCTTGTGAATAAACATAAATTGGTGAATACCGACAAAAACGGAAAACTAAATACGCACTATAATCATTAAAAGCAGTTTCAATACAATACCAACTAGGCTACCACATTACAACGTGAAAATTTCGTTTTTTCAGTCTCCCTAAACTTGTAATTATTTCATTGTTCTGGCCAATTTACTAACATTATTTTCACTTTCAAGGAAATTAGCAAGCTCTACAATGCAGACGAATTAACCACGTCCTGGTTTCTGCTTCTGAACATCAGTGAGTACGTTTAGGCGAAGATTTGAATTCATATTATCATATTTCCCGCGTCAAGATTGATAACATAAATTGGTTCATAATTCCACAACATATTAGATAAAAAAAAAAGCTTATTGTAGAAATCCTGGGAAATAAAGCTATAATAATTAAAAGATGGAAAATATAATTTATTTATACATATACATGCCGTTGTAATGTATATGTTACGGTCATTTTACGAATTGGTAATTTTGAAAAATACCCGGTCATTTTGGAAAATGGCCAAAATTTCTGTCATTATGCAAAATGCCCTAATAATTATGGTCATTCTGAAAATGACCACGGGTTTGGTCATTTTGCAAAATAAGTATTAGTGTCGTCGATCATTTTGTAAAACGGTCAAACAGCTACTGGCCAATATGCAAAAATGTATAAACACGCTCGAAGTGCAGAAAAACACACGCTTCCACTCTGGAATTGGCAGAACACCTTATGAAGCTATGTATGGAGAAAAGGCTCGTCTTGGTATTTCCGCAGCTAATATACCAGAAGAAAGAATGAAGGACATGGAAACAGGAACAGCTTGCAGAAGCAATATGTTTACCCAACGAGGAGGAGAGAAGTGCTGAAAGCTGCGCCATTATTTGCAACTGGTGTGGTCAAAACATTTTTTCATAAAAGTTCTGGCAGGAGATTTTACAGACGGATGAACCTTCCTGACTCCAACTCTCCCTATTTATCCGGGCTTGGGACCGACACTGAGTTGGGCTGGCTTGCCCCCCACCCCCCGCCCCCACCGTGGCTAGGTTTAAGACGGTATGGCCACCTGATGAGAGGAAAAGAGCAAAACAAGGTAAGAGAAGTGATGGACGTGGAGGTGGATGGAACACGAAGGAAAGGAAGACCTAAGACCAGGTGGAGAGATTGCATTCGAGATGATATGAGGGAGAAGGAAGTACGGGAGGAAATGACACAGGACAGAGGTAGATGGAAGAGACTCATTAAAAACGGCGACCCCGAATAGGGATAAAGCTGGGAAGAAGGTGTGGTCAAAACATTCCATGTCATCCTTCTGGCCCTTATTCAGTTGTGAATGACAATGTTGATGAGCCTGTGCTCTATTGCTTAGGTAATAGGAATCGGAGCACTCAGACTGAACAAAGGGAAAAGAAAATAGATCAGGAGAAGCAAGCTAAGAAAATGATAAATAAATCGGTACAGCGCTTTCAAGCCAGCACACGCGGAGGACGCTGTCATGGCTCCCATTCCAATCGTTGCCCGCGGACGAGCGGAATTTTGGAATGCAAAGGCAATTATCGTTCAGCCAATGGACGGCGGAACTTATAAAGTTGGGACAAAACACGGTTTACTTAAGGAGGTGTACTACACCCGTGATCAGTTCACCTTATGTGCTGAAAATTCATGTCACTCGAAGAAGTAACAAAGGATCGGGAAGTAAGTCTGCGAGAAATGGCTATTGTTGCCGATCCGTCTGAACAGACGCTACAAATGCTTCAAAAACGAAGTATCGTGCGACAGCAAATGCAAATGCAGCGCGTCTTGTCTAACAAGTCTGATAATGCTAATTTTGATCATTGTTGAAGTCATTTTCAAGTTTGATAGTTATTTTGCAAAATGACCAAACCCTCAGTCCTTCTTCAAAATGACAGCAATTATTTGGGCATTTTGCATAATGACAGACGTTTTGGTCATTTTCCAAAATGACCTGGCATTTTGCAAAATAACCAATTCCGTAAAATGACCGTAACATGTACATTAAATATTACCATAACGACATTCTCCTAAAAACAATTGCACCAGTTCTCTTGAATAGACTCATACATGAAAACCTTACGCGTATGTGCAGCAGATGAAATCCTTTTTCCATCTTTTGAATATTTACAGTTTTAATTCTCAAACTTTTAAAAAAATCAGTTTTTAGTTTTGCTGTAAATGAAAACTGTTGAGATGCTATTGTCTGTCCGTCCGCCCTCAGATCTTAAAAACATTGGGATGACGATCGTCCACTCTCCAATCATCAAACATCCCAAATTGCAGCCATCTAGCCTCGGCAGTTTCTATTTTATTCAAGGTAAAACTGAACCATGATTATGCGTCTAGCACCGCTATAGGTGCCAATAGCACAGGCCACCACCTGGCCGTGCCTCTAAGTTTTATGGGCGGTGGGTGAAAGTTTCGTATAGTATTATATGTAGTACAGCAAACTCGATTGCGCCGAAGAAACTTCGGCGCATTATTAACTTTTTTATATGATATGGAATTATGTAGCAGTTTCTTATATATGGAGTTGTTCTATCAAGAATAAAGGGAAAGAGGACTGGAAAGAAGGATCAACAGAAGAAAAGGGACAATATTCTCCCTCTTCTGCCTCATTTTCTTGCTTTCTTCGCAAAAGAGGAAAAAGCTACAAAAGAGAAAGTAACATTTACCTAACCCCACCTTTATATGCCCCCCCCCCCCCCCCCACAAAAAAAGCATTATTATATCATCATCATTTCGTAAATTTTTTATGAAGTTTATGAGTTACTGGAACATTCGCAAAAAAAAAACCAATGCCAAATTCGTGTACCCCTAGGTAATGTCATTTCCTTTGCCTCGATGTATTTTTGACGCAGCGCAAATTAGTACATAATTCCCACAAAAGGAATATTTTCCTGCTTTGAAAAAAGAACGCTGAAAAATTTTGGGTAGAATTAACCGAGTAGTTTACGGAAGAAGAGAATAAAGCAATTTAGCTTCATGTAACTTTTTTGCTGTTTGCAGATAGGAATCTCTTTACTGGGCATTATTTAGGCTTCTTTTTTTTTACATACTCTCTAAAATGTACGGTTACATGCGAATTTACTGAAGATATCTTTATATTCTTTTTTACGTATTCTAGATAAAGTGAGGCAATTTTTATTTTCATGCTATTGCTCTGTCAGCTATTTATTTTTTATTTCATTTATTTCCTCTTCCTTTTGAATACACTCAGTTTGATTTTATATTCGCGAGGGGTTGTTTGAGGGATGAAAATCAATGCTGCCGTTTCGAACGAAATTTTTATTGTACCACGTTCCTCAGGTTTCATCTTCTTTTAGGGTATTTGAATGTTCGAACGAAAATGTTGTGTTTATTTTAAGTTGTTTAAATTTCAGAAGTATTTTTGTATCTTCCTATCTTTGCGTAGTAGCCACACAATATTTCGTCTCAACCGTCGTGCTTTCCATTCCAAGCGGAATTTACTGCATATAGCAGAAAAAATTATTTTGTAGGAACTTGATGAAATTTAGAACGTTCGTTCCCGGGGAAATGAATATTTCTGTATAGTGTTTAGATTAAATTATTTTCTTGAATGACTGGAGTATCGCCATATGCCGAGGAACCGCGGAAAAAGATACTGCACACTACCACATTTACACTTGATTTTTTGAATCGTTGAAAACCCCCTGCATATACCTGCTTGTTTTTATATTCAAATTTAATTTTAGATAAAGCACTTACATGTGGAATACACCATCAATGAAAAGTAAACAGAATGTAAATTGGCGGTGGCGGAGAAGCCCGGAATAAATCTGAATGTGGATCAGATTGCTGGACACCGAAAGCAAACACCTCTCTCGCATTTACCCCGTCCTCCTCCTCCTCCTCCTCCTCCCCCTATCTTTCTGCGTCGCGTTGCTGTCTCCGAATACAGCGGTTGCTGACCACTTTATTGGAGGCTCTGTTTCAGGTCCAGAATTTCCCCTGGCCCGTTTTATTCGTTAGCAGAAACGCCTCGACCTCTATTGCCATTATTGTGAATTTACAGATTGCGAGAAATCTCTCTCTCTCTCTCTCTCTCTCTCTCTCTCTCACACACACACACACATATATATATATATATATATATAGATATATACTATACTATATATATATATATATATATATCCAAGGGAAGATAGAAATAACAGCAGCGTCTCTTTATTTTTTCAAAACATGAACAAGACCTTCAACCCTACAAGCAGAAACGAACAATTGCTCAGTTAGACACGATTCTCGTCAACGTTCACACAACAATATCCGCAGCTTGTAAACTACGCTGACAATATTACCCATAGTCAATATCAAACAAACAATCAACAGATAAACAAATAGCGTACCAGTTTAACGTTACAATCTAGTAAGACTGGATATATAAAATATGGCAGTTTTGCTTAGAGTTCAAAAACACTTATGAAAGCGTTTGCTTTTACAGCAGCGATAGAATGAACTCACTCGAAGTTAGGTTAGTTTCATGTTATTCGTCCATTCGGTCGTTTGTCTTCAATAGCTGTCCTGTTCAAGGTTATTCTTTGGTGTTGCGAATGATAAGTCATTTGCCGGAGAGCATACAGTGCTACACACACAAACACACTCACATATATTACAGTAAAAAAGACATTCATATATGTATATATATGTGCGTGTGTGTGTGTGTGTACATATATGAACATATATTGTATCTATGTTTTTATATTAGAGGAAGACACTATTTAGGCTAATGGGTTCGGATGTTATTTGGCATTGTTAACATAAGCAGTGAAGAAGAGACATCAGGGATCTGAAATGTATGTCAGCTTAGCGTGATTGTCAATATAACGGGCTCAGCGAGTCTCTCTCTCTCACTCTCTCTCCTCTCTCCGCTTCTCGTCTCTCTCCTCTCTCTCTCTCTCTCTCTCTCTCTCTCTCTCTCTCTCTCTCTCTGTATCATAAGATTTTATTTCGAAACATCAGTGAACATTGCAGTGCACTATAACAATGATAGCATGTAATTTTTTGTTCTTCATATTCAGTGAACGTTTTGTGAAAGAACGACGCTTATGCAATTGCTTCATGATAATTATAACTAGACTTCATCAAAAGTCAAACTCGTTTAAAGATTGAATGATGTTTGAAGGTTATAAGAGAATTAAGTCTCAATATAATAATAAAATCATTCCCAATACAAAAGTACTGCTCTGACATGTGAGGATGTCTAAATTTTATCCTTTTGAAATAGTGACTGAACTTTTTCAATAATTAACCGATTATAGCTGCTCATATGGGTACTTATGATAGCAATACTGCCAGTCTATCTTTACAACTTTTATTCTAAGTTTCAAGAACTAATCATATTAATGTAAGAGTAAGATATAATTGAACCTTCAGGTTTGTTGATGGTTTATTACCATTAAATAACATATGTAATATAGTAATTGATGTCATTCAACTATATTTCAGAGTGCATTTGGCTTTGACTACACTTACGACCATCATTTGCCAGTTGAAAACAGAATTTCCATTTTGTCTTCCCTCGTCGTAGGAAATCCCACAATCCCACTGGAGGTGGAAAGCCTTTAAAGCGTCTCTTGCCATGCCTTACAAACTTCAAAGGCTGTCATATTCTCTTCCTTATCTCCTGGGGGTGGTTGTCCCTGGGGAGAATATGTTTCTTACTGAATTACTGGAATAATGACTCGAATTCAAGACACGCCTTACGAAAGAAGAGTAAGTAATCTTGACAATCATTGACATAGGTGACTGATATTCTCAGTGGTTCCATGTTGCACTACTGTATCAATATCATTAACTGGAAGAGAGAAATAACATGGTTCCTATCTTTCTGCTATTGATGGCATTATCGATCATTGGTTTCCGATGTGAATAAGTTTTATATCAAAGACTCTAGATTAGTATTATATTCACTCTGTTTCCCTCCATTTATTCCTGAAACTATATAACAAACGGACGCAGCCGAAATCGCACACGGTCTTGTATATAGTATTTTCGTAACCATTCACTTTTTCTTTAGGGATGAGGTTGCTAGCCCTATGCTCATTTACTTGCCTCTAGTAAACGTTAGTATTATCCATATGCAGCTCATTGGACTGGTGCGTAGTAGGCAAATGCGAGATAAGCGCTTCACTCTCCAAATGTATACACATACACACACACACATATATCTAAACAACAGGAGCATCGCCCCTGTTATTCTCATATTTGGTAAGCGTTTAGCCAAGAGCGGAAGGCGAACTAAGTCTGGTAACACTTTCTCTCTCCCCCCCTCTCTCTCTCTCTCTCTCTCTCTCTCTCTCTCTCTCTCTCTCTCTCTCTCTCTCTCTCATAAAGAAAATATACATAAACCAACATATTCCGACAAAGAAAATGAATAAGGTGAACCTTGTGAATATCCTAATTGATGCATTAGGAAAAAGAATGCCAAAAGCATGCAAACTGTGTAAGGTTTGGTATAGCATAGTCAATCCACAAAACCTAATCAGAAAATGTGCTGCATGCAACATTCCGACCCATCCACAGTGTGCTGAGGTAATGCAAGATATGAGAAAAGATACAAGAATATTTTGTTCAACATGTCTATCATGGATAGACAATGTTATTAAATCAAGATTGAATGTACAAATAGTTGAGGATGAAGAAACGAAGAAGAGAAGAAGGAAATGAAGAGCAAGAAAGAGGAAAACCGGAAGAGAAGTAAACAAAAATGAAATGACAGAAAAAAATAAGGAAAACAAAGAACAAGATAAAAGTATGGATGCAGAGATACTCATTGATACTACATATGAGGCAATAAAGCAGCATACCTACGAAGAAATAAATTACGATATGACAACACAAAAGCAAATCCCGAAGAGGCTCTACCCAGATCTACACAATGACGGGAAAGAGGAAAAAATAGACAAAAAAGACAAAATCTGCAACCTTTTGAAAAGAGGGAATTGCAGATTTGGAGAAAGATGTTACTACAAACATCCTAAGGTATGTCACAACTATGAAATATATGGTAAATGTGCATACCTAGATGGCTATGGGGATGATTGCAGAGATCTGCATCAAAAAATATGCAAAAACCTAAAAGAAGGAAAAGGATGTAAGTTCGACAAAAAATGTAAATATATGCACCCTGTAGCCATGAATCATAATCAAATAAATAACCAACCAAGTAATAAAATCCAAAATAAGAAAGAAACAAATAAAGAGAGAAATAAAGAATATCAGGTAAAAGAAAAAAGCAAGCCCGCAACGAGATATGCAGAGGTGTCAGCAAGAAATTTCAAGCATCAGCTCCAAAATTCTACTCAAGAGATAATAACTGTATTTATTATGCAAGAGGATATTGCAGAAACGGAGAAAATTGCAGATTCAGACACAAAATGAATAATTATGATGAAGGAAGATCAAATATTATGGAAAAGTTGGATTTTTTAATGTCAGAATTTCTGGAAATGAAAAAAGAACAACATACCAGAACAGGAAAGAGACATGGGAAAATCCTTATTACTACCAGTATTAAATGAAGGAGAAAACACGCAAACCATCATAGTGATGAATGCGCAGGGTTTAGTTACGAGTAACTCAAAAAGAAAAATAGAGTACTTAGAAGAACTAACCCAAATTGAAAAGAAAATAGATATAATGAATATAAGTGAAACCTGGTATTCCCAAGAGACTGGGAATGATGATCAAATAAAAGGCTTCCAAACTTATAGATCAGATAGAAAAAATAGGAATCAAGGGGGAACCGCAATATATGGGAAAGACAAAAAACAAGGAAAAATATATGAGAAATATAGTAACTCAGAATGTGAACTAATAGCGGTAGAATTTGAATCTGAAAAATTAATGAACATAGTAATATATAGACCTCCTAATACTAAAGAGTTTGACTTAATAATTGAAAAATTGGATGATATATGTAGAAATCACAAGGACTGGACTAATCTCCTATCTGGAGACTTCAACTTTCCTTTCGTAGAATGGAAAGAACGAATAGGAGATTGTGGTTGTACCTATACATATAAAAAAGAGAGTAATAGTAGTGCAGAAGATAAGAGGCAATTCGAAAAGCTATTAGATATGCTACTAGAATACAACATTCAACAAATAAATCACCTGCCAACAAGAAAGGAAAATACTTTAGATCTAGTATTTGTGAACGAGATGAATTATGTTAAAGAAATAATAGTTTATAATGCGAGTATTTCAGACCATAATGTCATAGAATTAACAGTTCATTCCCAAAGCAAGTGAAAACAGAGATAAGCAAGAAATGAAAAAGTGGGAAGGATATGGAAAATACAACTTCTACAGTATAAATATAAAATGGTCAGAAATAAATGAAGAATTAAACAAAGATTGGGATAACATTTTCGTAAGTGATGACATAAGAGTAAATACGGAGATATTATATAAAATATTAGAGAAAATAGTGGATAAATATATACCGAAGAAGAAAAGTAAACATCATTCATGCATACCAAGAGACAGAAGGATCTTTTTTCCAGAAAATCAGAAAGTGGAAAAAAGGTCTTGCAAAAGAAAAAAATGCATGGAAATTTATAGAACTAAAAAGTAAGATAGAAAATGCAGAACAAAAGATTATACAATCAAAAGAAAATGGAAAACGGGACTTGGAAGAAAAAAACCCTATTAAATATCAAGCAAAACCCCAAACTATTATACTCATATGCGAAGAAGATGAAAAAAAGAAGAATAGAAATAGGCCCTCTGAGAATTGAAGGGAGATTAACGAATGAAAAAAAGGAAATTTGCAACATACTGGCAGAACGATATAAGAGAGAATTCACCCCTAGAATAGATAATGAAGATAATGATATAGAAGTAAGGGACGAAAATAGTGAATATTTAGCTGACATAGAAATTAATGAAGCTGATATTGTGCAGGCAATTAATGAAATTAAAAATGGAGCTGCTGCAGGGCCTGATGGAGTCCCTGCTATTTTGTTAAAGAAGGTAGTTCATTCTATCGCAAAGCCACTTGCAATATCATTAAGACAAAGTGTAGATACAGGCAAGATTTATGATGAGCACAAATTAGCATATATCACCCCTACTTTCAAAAGTGGATCAAGACTAGAGGCAAGTAATTATAGGCCTGTGAGTCTAACATCACATATTATGAAAGTGTATGAAAGGGTAATGAAGAAAAATATTATGAAACATTTAATAAAAAATAATTTGTTTAATATAGGACAACACGGTTTCGTACCCGGAAAAAGTACACAAACCCAACTGTTAGTCCACCGTGAGAACATATTCAAAAATATGAAAAGCGGAAATGAAACAGATGTGGTTTATCTAGACTTTGCAAAGCTTTTGACAAAGTAGACCATAATATATTAGCGAAGAAAATTAGAAAACACAATATCGTAGATAAAGTAGGAAGATGGTTAAAAGAATTTTTACACAACAGAAAACAGATAGTTATTGCAAACGATGAGAAATCGGATGAAACCAAGGTAATATCCGGTGTGCCACAAGGTACGGTGTTAGCTGCAATACTGTTTGTTATTATGATTGAAGACATAGACAGTAATGTTAAGGATTCGGGAACGCTCTACAAAGAGACCTTAACAAAGTATACGATTGGGCAGAGGTAAATAGGATGGTATTTAACTCTGATAAATTTGAATCAATAAATTATGGAGACAGAGAAGGAAAGCTATATGCATATAGGGGACCTAATAATGAGACAATCACAAATAAGGAAGCAGTTAAAGACCTTGGTGTGATGATGAATAGGAACATGTTATGCAATGATCAAATAGCAATTCTTTTGGCAAAATGTAAAGCAAAAATGGGAATGTTGTTACGGCACTTCAAAACAAGAAAAGCTGAACACATGATTATGCTTTATAAAACATATGTTCGTAGTCCACTTGAATATTGCAATATGATATGGTACCCACACTATCAAAAGGATATTGCACAAATAGAGAGTGTAAAAAGGTCCTTTACAGCTAGAATAGAAGAAGTTAAGGACCTTGACTACTGGGAAAGACTACAATCCTTAAAATTATATAGTCTAGAAAGGAGAAGAGAACGCTACATGATAATTCAGGCATGGAAACAGATAGAAGGAATAACAGGAAATATCATGGAACTAAAAATATCAGAAAGAGCAAGCAGAGGTAGATTAATAGTGCCCAAAACTATACCAGGAAAAATAAGGAAAGCACACAGGACATTAACCCACTACGCACCAGCATTGATAATGCAGCGTCTATTCAATGCATTGCCAGCTCATCTGAGGAATATATCAGGAGTGAGCGTAGATGTGTTTAAGAATAAGCTCGACAAATATCTAAACTGCATCCCATACCATCCAAGATTGGAAGATGCAAAATATACCGGAAGATGTACTAGCAACTCCCTGGTAGACATTAGAGGTGCCTCACACTGAGGGACCTGGGGCAACCCGAACGAACTGTAAGGTCTGTAAGGTAAGGTAAGGTCTCTCTCTCTCAACTTCCACTCCATTATCCAAGATCACTAAATCAGAGTCGGAGCTACAAAAATATACGTATATTCAAAGTAAAGTACTAATTGAATAATTCAGGTTCTCACAGGATAATTAATAGAATGATAACTCACAGTTCAAGTCTCACAGACAACCCCCGGAAAATAATCGTCTTAATCAGTAATAGTCAAACACCAATTATCTCCTCTCCAAAATATAGTCCCTTCCACAACAGGACACAGCCCCCTCACCAGATCCGCCTGTTTAAAAGAACAGGAGAACACACTAGTGAGCACACACAATTGTAAAGACAAAGTCAAAAGATTAAATGAAATAGAACATCTTTACAAAATGTCAAAAATAGTCAAGCCACAACTTTGACTAAATCACAGTAACTCTTACCCAATGCAGCTTGGACTATCACACACAGAAACAAATATAACTTTCGCAGAGCTATCCCGGCATCCTGCCTTTTCTCCCCAAAGCAGCCGTCTCCCCCGTTCCTGGCTAATACATGCCATTAAGAACGGACATAGCTCGTACATGTACACATGAATTCACACTCTTCGTCAACGCCCTGAAACTACTTTCAACTGGTTTCAAAGTCACCTTCTCTCGAACGCACATAACTACAGGACGATCATTGACCTGCTTAGGTACATCAGCATTCTTAAGCTGAGATGTCTTGTCACTTGGACTCTCTGTCTCCAGGGAAGTTAAAAATGATAAGTCTGTACATTCCTCCTTTTTACATATATATATATATATATATATATATATATATATATATATATATATATATATATATATTTATGTGTGTGTGTGTGTGTGTGTGTATATGTATACGTATATATATAATGTATAATTGTGTGTGTACACAGATACGTATACACGCACCCACACACGAACACACATATATTATCCCTAAATTCAGAAAGAACCGTAAATCACTTCAGAGCTACAGTTTTTCTCTATCTCTCTCTCTCTCTTTATATATATATATATATATATATATATATATATATATATATATATATGTATATGTATAACACACACATACGTATGTCGTGTGAATGTAAGTTTGCTTGCAATATGTGTGTATACATATACATATGTAAAATTGTAAATATAATTATTATATAATACTATAATATATATGTATATTATTCATATAATGTGTATGTTCCCGTGTGCGCCTGTTAGAGTAACTGTGAATGTTAAGCGTGATTGGTATGTTGTACTATTGTCTGTTTTGTTCTTAATAATAATTTCCAGAAAGAAAAGAACATAGAAAACGAATAAAAAATTTTCTCAAAGAAAGGAGATGTCATTTGAATTCAGTGTCTATCCCCGCAGGAAAAAAAAAAAAAAAAGTCTCCTATGTAACACTGTTCTCTTTGCTGACAGTAGACCCAGAAAAGACACGAAAAAGTCTTCGGGGTTAGAGAAATGTGCAGAGACAAGAAAAGCGTGCTTTCAGAGGATGCTTGCAAGTTAGCAAAATCTGCACCCTGGACCCGTGGGAAAGTGAAGTCTGATGTTTTTAGGTTTGAAAAGAACATTTTTCCCAGCCTTTTCCTCTCTCTCTCTCTCTCTCTCTCTCTCTCTCTCTCTCTCTCTCTCTCCCAAATGTTTTCATTTCCCCGCACGTGGTTTCTTCCCATTTGCTTGTCGAGGGCTTCACTTGGTCAAATTTTATTCATTTTCTTATTCTTTGTGCTTCAAAAATGCACTGGCTTCATTATCATCAGTCCTAAACTTTTTCATTTTTTTATTTCTCATCCCCCTCCCCCCACCCCACCTTATTTTATCTTCAGATCGTTGCCATAATTTATTTTAAGTAGATTCGGACCTTTTTTTTTATCCCTTGATTTCAAGTGATTAAGATTTTTTCCTGCTTGTGAAAATGTGTTCCTATTCCATACACATTGTATTTCTTTTATTTTATAAGTAAGACCATTACTTCCAAAGATATTCCTGTTGCCTTTCAATCCATCTTTCCGTGGTTCCCTTCGGTCGCGCGTCGTCCCATCTGACTAAAATCACCATTTTCAGTTTTCCTACTTTTGCTATTGTGTAAATCGACTATCTTTTCTCAAGAATACTTGTACTAAGGTTTCTTTTTTATTTTCTTCTGAATGCTGATATATATAAACTTACGTCCCGTTGTTTGGTGGCCTTATGAAGTAACTTTATTACTGAGTAGAAATATGTTTATATCCTGCCACAAACAGAAATAGGATGTTGCATTTCTGTAAAGATTATTACAGTAACAGAATTATTCCCATTTCTCGTACATTCAGTGGAAAATTAAGTACACTTCCTCCAACTTTGCACTGATTTAGATACTGTACAGGTGAACATCAGATAAACGTAACAAGTCTATGATGGTACTGCAATACTTGCGTGAAGTACTCTTATTGTTAGCAATTCGCAAAGAACAGCTGGCATTCTTTACCGAGTCGATACTGTTTTAATCAATTATTTTCTTGATGTGAATAGCATTTTTTTAATTTCGAATATAATCTTTGCAACCTAGTAAAGGTGCAATGTACATTGCACTGGCATTCGGAAGAGTATCTTTTTTCAAGGAAACGTATAACATCAGTTAAAACTTCAACTCAGTTCCAAGCTTCGCTGATCTCGGAGGTACCTTTAATGTCAAAAGTACCATTATTCATGGACATAGCTTCACCGACCGTCTCACAGCCGAGCACGAGCTGGATTCTAGTGCTCTTAGGTTAAACTATCACATGAACATTAGATGTTTTTGAAAGTCTTAAGACCATGACTGCACACCACATCGTTTCACTGTTGTACGTAGTTAGATCGTAATAAAAGTAAAGCTATTTGGTTTATACATGGTGCTGTTTAGTTTTTAAGTCAAATGACACTCGTTTAAACAAAATGAAACTAAACATCTAATTGGCAACATAACTTACCATTGTTCCGTTGCATGCCCTCTTTGGAGTTGGCTGAAAGTCAAACTAGGCTAAGGTAAACTCACATGCTTACAAAAATATACTTTTTATTTCCCAAAATTAGCTAACTTGAAAATGGAATAAAATTAATTAACTCTGACTCAAAAAGAAATGTTAAACTATCATATTCCTCTCAAAATCATATTTAAGTAAGTACCCCCCTTCCCCTAAGTGTCCAAACATTAATAGTTTATTAATAGTCAAAACCAGTCAGAGAATAAACCCACTGGGTGACTTCGAATCCACCTGAAATAAAGAGACCATGATTATGACATCACTAAAATATTAAAGTCCGTCAATAAAGAATGTGTACCGCATCTCACTTCCCTTTCTCTGGCATCAAGTAATTGTCACTTTAAATGTTAACTTTTTCAAAGTTCTCTTTTACGGTACCTTGTCCGACGCACTTGCAATACCTCTTCTATAGCGTGTTCCACACACTATCAACCAAATCAGTGAGTCCCCCATTTGCAACTGTTCTTCAGATTATATGTAATTTTCTGTTCATTACAAACACACACACACACAGATTGGCACGCAAGAGGCATGCATGCTTCATGCATGAAACTCGTGATCTTCGAATCGTGTCACTGACCACAAAGGTGCACTGGAAAGCTATCCTGTTTGCCTTTTCATTTCAGCATCTTCGAGGAATCCAGCGATTTGCACCTGTCTCTAACCGGCAAGAGCTAAGGTTAACTACCCATTTATTGCACCTTTAAGATTATATATATATATATATATATATATATATATATATCTATATATATATATATATCATATATATATAATATATATATATATATATATATATATTATAACATACATACATAAATTATATTATATATATATATTTTTATATATATATATATATTATATATATATATATACATTATATATATATAATCAACATATTCCACAGGTGAAAAATAACGAGACAGGGGTGTAGGTCCATGACCGGTTTTTCGGGCTTTATTTTCAAACCATTGACAAAGGACTGATACATAATATAGAATTCACGAGTATATATACTACAAAGACAGTACTGACGAACATACACACAACCGTTTGAGACTGCAGATCCACTCACAGGCAGGTGTCAAGGTAGGAGTGGCTTTCAAAAATCATTAGGATAAAATTTACAATAAATTCTCAAGGGATACAACCGCTTAGGGTACAAGTCCACACCTGACAGGTGTCAATGAACTGAAAAAAGATAAAGATATACACATGACAAAAGCAGATAAATCAGGTGCCCTAGTAATTTAAAAAAAAAATGAACACATAGAAAAAATGGGAAGGCTTTTGGGTGATAATAGCACTTATAAAGAATTAAATAAGAACCGGATAGAAAGTGTGAATAGTGGTTTCAATAAATAAGTGAAAAATCTGTTAAAAGGCAACGAAAGCCTTATAAAGAAGGTGTGTGTGACCTCTCCATCGCTACCGTATATGTATGGTACGATAAAAACCCATAAAGCAAACTTCCCTGCCAGACCAATTATCAGCTCAGTGGGTTCCGCATCTTATAAATTAGCAAAATATTTAGTGGATATCCTTAACCCTTTGGTAGGTAACGTCTCTAATGCCAATATTAAGAATAATGTGGACTTGATAGATAAACTAAATAGTGTAAAAGTTAATAGTGAATCGAAACTTGTGAGCTTTGATGTAGTATCTCTATTCACAAAAGTGCCTATTGATGATTTATTGGAGTTTCTATCGGAATTATTAGAAAACAAACAACTGGATATTCCATTTTCTAAAAGCACCTTAATTGAACTGATTAAATTATGTGTTAAAGACTGTAAATTTGAATTCAATGGAAAATTCTACTCCCAAAATTTTGGTATGGCAATGGGAAACCCTCTGTCCCCAGTGCTAAGTAATTTATATATAGAATTTTTTGAAAAGAAAATTTTAAATAATATAATTCCACGCAATGTACCTTGGTTTACATATGTTGACGACATAATTTGTGTATGGCCAGGGAACGAAGATGTAAATAACTTTTTTGCCAGGTTAAATCAATTAGTACCATCAATTAAATTTACTATGGAAATAGAAAAAGATGAATGCCTACCCTTTTTGGATGTCCTCATACGGAGAAATAGTAGTGGGTTTAAGTATAGTGTTTACAGAAAACCTACTAATATTTCTTCCTATGTACATTTCTATTCTGGACAAAACAATAAGGTTAAAAGATCAGTGTTTGCATCCATGTTTTTAAGAGCACTACGGGTATGTAGCCCAGAATATATAGATGAGGAGATAGATAACATTCGGAATACAGGCAAGAAACTGAAATATCCAGATAATGTACTAAACAATGCATTAAAAGCGGCAAAAAAGACCATGTACCAAAATCAAAAAGAACCTTACAACAACAAAAATTTGCTTGTACTACCTTATAATAGTAATATGAAAGATATCCCACATCTCCTGAAGAATTTTGGTGTTAATGTAGTTTTTAAAAACAATAAAACAATGAAACAGGTGCTTATTAAGAACTCCCCCGACAATGCTAAAGGATGTGTATATAAAATCCCGTGTAAGTCTTGTGACAACTTTTACATCGGTCAAACGGGGAAAGCACTGGAAAAAAGAATAGAACAACATAAACAATGTGTGAGATATGCACAGGGAAATAGTGGTATATTTTGTACATGTTAGTGAGAACAATCATGCTATTAACTGGGAAGGGGCAAAAAAGCTGGTGTGTTCTAATAATGCATTGGAAAGGAATATCACTGAATCTAGTTTTATAAAAGAAAGTTACAACAATAATATGAACATCAGTCAAGGAATGTATAAACTTGATCCTTTAATATCAAAAGAAATTTGTAAACTGTTTAAGTTTTAAGATAGGCTGTAGAGATATATGAAAAATAGGATTATTATATTTGTAAACACAGTAAAGAGGCCAGTAGTGCTAATGAGATGTTCAACCCCGCCTCCCTGACACCTGTCAGGTGTGGACTTGTACCCTAAGCGGTTGTATCCCTTGAGAATTTATTGTACATTCTAGCCTAATGATTTTTGAAAGCCACTCCTACCTTGACACCTGCCTGTGGGTAGATATGCAGTCTCATACGGTTGTGTGTATGTTCGTCAGTATTGTCTTTGTAGTATATATACTCGTGAATTCTAATACTATGTATCAGTCCTTTCTCAATGGCTTGAAAATAAAGCCGAAACCGGTCAGGACCTACACCCTGTCTCTTATTTTTCACCTGTGGATATGTGTGATAAATGAATCACGTGCTAAAGTGA
>NC_061089.1:38936483-38979777 GCF_015104395.2 Macrobrachium nipponense | reverse complement strand
CCTGGGATATGATGCGGAATCGCCCACCAGTCCGGGACCCGTGGTGTACATCGCCCGCTCCACGCCCGGGACCCGTTGCAGAAAATCGCTCCGCCCATCCAGGAAACATGTGCAGGACATGCCCGGCCCGTCCGGGACCTGTAGAGGGCCAGCCTGCCTGTGTCCCGCGGACCCATGGCGATCATCACCCGTCCGTCCCGAGACCCGTGGCTGGCCCGGCCCGACCATCCTGGGACACATGGCAGACATTGCCTGCCAGTCACGTGGCTGGCCCGGTCTGACCATCCTCGGACATGTGGCAGACATTGCCCGCCAATCCCAGGATGCATGGCAGGGCCTGGCCCGCCCGCCTGGCACCCATGGTGGGCCCAGCCTGCCTGTCCCTGGATCCGAGGTGGCATCGCCCACCCGTCCGTCCATGGATCTGTGGCGGGCCTGGACGATGTTCTGCGGACCCATGGCGGTCATCACCCGGAGCCGTCCTTGGGATACCCATGGTGGGTCATCGCCCGCCCGTACCTGGGACCCATGGTGGCCCAAGCATCGCACATGCCCAGGACCATGTGGCAGGCCATTTTTGCCCTGCCTGTCCCGGAAACCCATAGGCCGAACACTTGTAAACACAGCCGTCCCAGGACCTGTGGTGCAGCCAGCCCGCGACCTGTGACAGACATCGCCTGTCTCTACTGGGACCCGTGGTGGGCCGGGCCTGCCCGTCCCAGGGCCCGTGGGGGACATCACCTGCCCATCACAGGACCCGTGGTGGGCGATCTCGGGACCGGTGGTGGACATCTCCTGCCCATCCCAGGACATATGGCAGGGCAGGCACGCCCATCCCAGGACCCGCGGCGGACATTGCCCGCCCACCAAAGGAACCGTGGCGGGCCCGGCCCGCCCGTCCCTGGACATGTGGCGGACATCGCCTGCCCGTCTCGGGACTCGCGGCGGGCCCAGCCTGCCCATCCCGAGACATGCGTTGGACATCGCCCGCCTGTCATGGGACCCGCGACGGGCCGGCCTGGCCCCGCCCGGTCCCACGGGACATGAGGTGGACATTCGCCCCACCTGCTCCCCGGGAACCAGCGGCTGGCCGGTCACACCCGTACCGGGTTCCATGGCAGACATCGTCCGGCTATCTCGGGGCCCTACGACGGCCCAGGCTTGCTCATCCCGTGACACGTGGCGGACATCACCCGCCCGTCCTGGGACGTGTGGCGGACATCGCCTGCCCATCCCGGCACATGTGGCAGACATCGCCCACTCATCACAGGACACGTGGCGGTTATCGCTCGCCCGTCCTGGGACCTGCGGCGGGACAGGCCTGCCCGTTCCGGGACACGAGGCGTTCATCGCCTGCCCATCCCGAGACCCGTGGCAGACCTGGCCTGCCTATCCAGGGACAAGTGGCGGACATCACCTGCTTTCCCAGTACCCACAGCAGGCCAAGCCCACCCGTCCAGGGACATGTGGCAGATATCGCCCTCCTGTCTAGGGACACATGGCGGATATCGCCCGCCCGTCCCGGGACACGAGGCGTTCATCGCCTGCCCGTCACGGGACCCGTGGCGGACCCAGCCCGCCTGTCCAGGGACACGTGGCAGACATCACCCACCTTCCCAGTACCCACAGCAGGCTAAGCCCACCTGTCCAGGGACACGTGGCGGATATTGCCCTCCCGTCCAGGGACACGTGGCGGATATCGCCCTCCCGTCCAGGGACACGGGGATATCGCCCGCGTGTCCTGGGACATGAGGCGGTCATTGCCTGCCTGTCCTGGGACCCTTGGCGGACCCAGCCCGCCTGTCCAAGGACACGTGGCGGACATCGCCCACCCATTCTGGGAACCGCGGTGGGCCCGGACTGGACGTCCCTGGACACGAGGCGGACATCGCACACCTGTCCCGGGACCTGCGGCGGGCCCGGGCCGCCTGTCCTGGGATACGAGGCGGACATCACCTGCTGGTCCCTGGACTCGTGGCGGGCCTGGCCTGCCCGTCCCGGGACACATGACAGACATTGCCCGCTTTTCCCAGGACCCGCGGCTGGCCTGGACTGCCCGTCCCGAGACACTTGGCGGAAATCACCCGCCTGTCCAGAGACCCGCGGAGGACCCTGCCGGCCTGTCCAGGGACATGAGGTGCACATTGCCCGCCTGTCCTGGGACCCACAGTGGGCCCGTCACGCCCGTACTGGCTTCCAAGGCAGACATCACCCGCCCATCTTGGGGCCCCACGGCGGACCCGCCTCGCCCATCCCGGGATACAAGGCGGATATTGCCCATGTGTCCCTGGACCCGTGGCAGGCCTGGCCTGCTCATCTCGGGACACATGACGGACATCGCCTGCCCATCCCAGGACCCGCGGGTGCCCCGGCGTGACGGTCCCTAGACACGTGGTGGACATCGCCTGCCCGCCCGTCCCGAGACCTGTAGTGGGCCCCGACACGCCCGTACTGGGTTCCATGATGGACATCACCCACCCATCCCAGGACCCACAGCGGGCCCAGCCCACCCGTCCAGGGACACACGGCGGACATCGCCCACCCATCCCGGGATATGTGGTGGACATTGCTCGCCCGTCCCAGGAACTGCGGCAAGCCCCGACTGCCTGTTCAGAGATATGTGGCGGTTATCGCCTCCCCATCCCAGGAACCGTGGCGGGCTCCACCCGCCCGTCCCGGGACCTGCGGCGGGCCCGGCCCGCCTGTCCTGGGACCCACGACGGGCCTGGCCTGTCCGTCCCGGAATAAGTAGCGGACATCGCCCGCCCATCCCTGGACCCGTGGCAGGCCCTGCCCGCTCTTCCCGGAACACATGATGGGCCCGGCCTAGCCGTCCCCGTACACGCGTTGGACATCGCTCACCTGTACAGGGACACGCTGCGGACATCGTCCGCCCGTCCCGGGATCCGCGGTGGGCCCAGCCCTCCTGTCCTGGGACCGGTGGCGGACATTGCACTCCCGTTTGCGACCCGCAGTGGGCCCAGCCCGCCTGCCACAGGACACGTGGCGGACATCGTCCGCCCGTCCCGGGACTCGTGGTGGACATCGCCCTCCCATCCCGGGACACGTGGAGGACATCCAATGCTCATCCCAGGATCTGCAGCGGGCCCGGCCCGCCCGTCTTGGGAAACGTGTCGGACATCGCCCGCCTGTCCCAGGACACGTGGTGGACATCACCCGCCCGTCCTAGGATCCGCGGTTCGCCCGGCCCGGGACACGTGGTGGACATTGCCTGCCTGTACCTGGGAACCACGGCGGGCCTCGGCCGCCAGTCCCTGTAGAGGGCAATACCTATACTATTCCTTATAATCAGAATATGCCACTGAATCCTCTCAATTCTCCTGGGGCTTCTCTGAATCCTCTAGTTCTTGTCCTGGCACTCTTCGAATCCTACTGAATCTTCTGCTTCTTCTCCTGGCACCTCCACGAATCCTACTCAATTCTCTCAATTCTCCAGGGGCTTTTCTGAAGCCTGGTTCTTCTCCAGGCACCTCCACAAACCCCCTCATTTTCTCCACCGTTTTTATAATCTTCCCCTTTCCTTTCCCTTCCAGGAATCAATAAAACTAAGAAAATATTTTAACATATTTATTTCCGTTCTAGTTCAATTTCCTTCAAGGATTAACAAAGCAAACTTATTACAAAACAAACATCAAAGTTTCCATACAAAAAAATTTTCACATCTGATCCCTCTTCATGAGGCCAGCACAGTCTTCAGCGCCGCACTATTCCTTGAAGAAGGACATCTGCTTCTGCTATTTCCAGTTGTCCTCCTCTAGGCATCTTTATTTCTCATCGAGGTTCGTCAGGTCGCACACCAATTTCTCCTTCGCTCCTCACAGCTGTTGAACCTCATCTCTTCGCCCTGGACACAGGCCTTCCTCTCTAGTGACTCCAGGCGACGATTTCCTTCCTCTAGAACGCAATACCAGCTCGTTCCTCCTGAGTTTTGCTGCCTCAACTTCACGCTGGCGTCCACACTTTTCCTTCTAGAGGTCTTCCACTTCCCTCTGCAGGCACTGGAACCTCAACTAGAGGTCTTTCCTCTCAGATTCCCGCTTTTCGGTTACGTCTTTTTGTTCCTGGATGAGCCATAGGCCATCGTTTCTCTGCCCGATTTCCTTTGCTTTGTCCTTCAGCTGCTGATTTTCTTCTACCATCTTGAGGATCTTGTCTCCCAGATGGCATTTCTTCCTCTTCTCTTAATCGTTCCAGCTTCGAGTGAGGGGGCCTTGTCTTGCCAGGCTTGCTGTTGCAACACCTCCTGAGTGATCTGATTGGCACGAGTGCGTTCTTCCCTTCTGCCTTCTGCGTCTCTTCATAGTAGTCGAGCCTCTGTCCAAGTTCATCCGCTGTGCTCTCTGGCACTGGATGGCGTCTCACAAGGCCGCAATTCTCTCGTTCAGTTCCTTTTCCTTGGCCTGTTCAGCTCCATCATCATCAGTCAGGAGAGAAATCTCACCAGCGAATAGGCAGCCACAGCAAACAAGATGACTGATCTTTCATATTTCGAACAACATCTGGACAACAACATCCCAACAACAGCTGCTGCCAAGGCCAGGTAAGGCCATATTCTCTTCAAACTGAAATCCATATCTGAAGTATCCGGTTCATATACTCTCCTCTTTCTCTTGATTTTTCGTTGATTTTCTATATTCCATGGGAGATATTTTGATTTATCAAAATATAGCAGGAATGATTCTGAAAGATTTTTAATTGTCTTGTCTCTTGGTGTTATAAATTACTGAAATCACTCTCTCTCTCAAGTTTGTAAGAACATTAGCGATTTTTTGCAGTCCTTATCTTTTTTTGTCTGCTCTCTCTCCCCGTGCAGTTTTTTTACCTCATCTATGGCAATAAATTCGGGGATTTTCGTTTATTTACTCTTTTGTCTAATGAATTCTCTCTCTCTCTCTCTCTCTCTTCTCTCTCTCTCTCTCTCTCTCTCTCTCTCTCTCATCTTGCTCCTAAGGTCAAGAATTCTTCATTTGTTCCTTCATTTAGGTTTAAGGCTTTGCATTCGATAAAAGTTTGAGAGAGAGAGAGAGAAGAGAGAGAGAGAGAGAGAGAGAGAGAGAGAGAGAGAGAGAGAGAGAGAGAGAGAGAGAGACTGTATTTTTGTGTAGAAAAACGTTGTACTGGCATATTTACACATGACAGTGCATGTGAAATTACTCCGTTTGGAATAGGAAAGCTAATGTATGCATACCATTCTTTGTGTATAATGCTCCAATTGAGGTTATTATTAATATTATTCTGTCCATCTAAGTTATATATATATATATATATATCTATATTATATATGTATATATAGTATATATATATATATATATATATATATATATATATATAGATATATATATATATATATAATTAATGTACAAAGACTAGTCACATATTAGACATGCTGAAAGGGACTATTGAAACCCACCACTCATGGCAATAGTGACAGCCCTTACGAAAGCATACTGCGCATGCGCAAGTGTCTGTGCATGTGTAATATGTGATGTTGCAACATTACCAAGATAGATAGAGAGAGAGAGAGAGAGAGAGAGAGAGAAAGGATTACAAACAGTGGCCGGGTAGTTTTTCTTTTTTTGACATCGCGTATTCAGGAACCTTTTTCTCCTTAAAGGAAATAGTGGTGGTCACAGTGAAAATAGATCAATGTGAAACGACGGTCTGTTCCTCTGAACAGACCACAGTACCGACGAAGATAGGGCGGCTATTTACCACTATCTATACTATGGTGCCTCCACTTGTATGCGTTTGAATTGAAATTTATTCTTGTCAATCGAAATGTGCATGGTGTGATGGGGTGAACGGCAGTTTTCTAAACATGTGTGTGTGTGTGTGGTGTGTGTGTGTGTGTGTGTGTGTGTCCATGAATTGTGTAGACAGCATACCTGGCAGAAATAGTAATAATAAGTAATAATAATAATAATAATAATAATAATGGATGACCACAGGAAGAACATCCTTAGTACAAAAAGACAAGAGTAAGGGAAATATAGCCAGTAACTACAGGCCTATCACCTGCCTACCAATAATGGAAGTTTACTAATAGGTATCATCAGTGAAAGGCTATATAACTACCTAGAGGAGACAAACACCATCCCCCACCAACAGAAGGCTGCAGAAGGAAGTGTAGGGGCACAAAAGACCAGCTCCTGATAGACAAAATGGTAATGAAGAAAACAGTAGGAGAAGGAAAAACCACCTAAGCATGGCATGGATAGACTATAAGAAAGCCTTCGACATGATACCACACACATGGCTAATATAATGCCTGAAATATATGGGGCGAGGAGGAACACCATCAGCTTCCTCAAAAATACAATGCGCAACTGGAATACAATACTTACAAGCTCTGGAATAAGACTAGCAAGAGGTTAATATCAGGAGAGGGATCTTCCAGGGCGACTCACTGTCCCCACTACTCTTCGTAGTAGCCATGATTCCCATGACAAAGTACTACAGAAGATGGATGCCGGGGGTACCAACTCAAGAAAAGAGGCAACAGAATCAACCATCTGATGTTCATGGACGACATCAAGCTGTATGGTAAGAGCATCAAGGAAATAGATACCCTAATCCAGACTGTAAGGATTGTATCTGGGGACATCAGGATGGAGTTTGGAATAGAAAAATGCGCCTTAGTCAACATACAAAAAAGCAAAGTAAACGAGAACTGAAGGATAAAGCTACCGTATGGGAGCAACATCAAACACATAGATGACAGGATTTACAAAATACCTGGGAATAATGGAAGGAGGGGATATAAAACACCAGAGATGAAGGACACGATCAGGAGAATATATGCAGAGACTCAAGGCGATACTCAAGTCAAAACTCAATGGAGGAAATATGATAAAAGCCATAAACACATGGGCAGTGCCAGTAATCAGATACAGCGCAGGAATAGTGGATGGACGAAGGCAGAACTCCGCAGCATAGATCAGAAAAACCAGGAAACATATGACAATACACAAAGCACTACACCCAAGAGCAAATACGGACGACTATACATAACACGAAAGGAAGGAGGGAGAGGACTACTAAGTATAGAGGGACTGCGTCAACATTGAGAACAGAGCACTGGGGCAATATCTGAAAACCAGTGAAGACGAGTGGCTAAAGAGTGCATGGGAAGAAGGGCTAATAAAAGTAGACGAAGACCCAGAAATATTACAGAGACAGGAGAAAGACAGACAGAACAGAGGACTGGCACAACAAACCAATGCACGGACAATACATGAGACAGACTAAAGAACTAGCCAGTGATGACAATTGGCAATGGCTATAGAGGGGAGAGCTAAAGAAGGAAACTGAAGGAATGATAACAGCGGCACAAGATCAGGCCCTAAGAACCAGATATGTTCAAGACGATAGACGGAAATAACATCTTCTCCCATATGTAGGAAGTGCAATATGAAAAATGAAACCATAAACCACATAGCAGCGAATGCCCGGCACTTGCACAGAACCAGTACAAAAAGAGGCATGATTCAGTGGCAAAAGCCCTCCACTGGAGCCTGTGCAAGAAACATCAGCTACCTTTCTTACAGTAATAAGTTGGTACGAGCACCAACCTGAGGGAGTGATAAGAAAACGATCAGGCAAAGATCCTCTGGGACTATGGTATCAGAACGGATAGGGTGATACGTGCAAACAGACCAGACGTGACGTTGATTGACAAAGTCAAGAAGAAAGTATCACTCATTGATGTCGCAATACCATGGGACACCAGAGTTGAAGAGAAGAGAGGGAAAAAATGGATAGTATCAAGATCTGAAAATAGAAATAAGAAGGATATGGGATATGCCAGTGGAAATCGTACCCATAATCATAGGAGCACTAGGCACGATCCCAAGATCCCTGAAAAGGAATCTAGAAAAACTAGAGGCTGAAGTAGCTCCAGGACTCATGCAGAGAGGTGTGATCCTAGAAACGGCACACATAGTAAGGAAAGTGATGGACTCCTAAGGAGGCAGGATGCAACCCGGAACCCCACACTATAAATACCACCCAGTCGAATTGGAGGACTGTGATAGAGTAAAAAAAAAAATAAAAAAAAATAAATAAATAATAATGATAATAATAATAATAATAATAACCAAAAATAAAAATATTCTTAATACAGAGTTCTATTCATTAAATAAATGAAGAAACAAACCAAATCGTCAGACTTGATTATAATTCACTTATATCATCAATTTTAACATAAAAGTTAAATGAGGATCAAAATTGGGATATGAGTATATATTCGCTCATTTGCGAGAAGTGTCTTAACTCGAAAATTGCTATATTTCGGGAGAAGTAATCTAAAGTTGAAATTCTCTATACTTTGTCCATTTATATTTAGATGATTCTTTTATCAAGCTGTTTTAATGACAAATACAAATAAGAAGTTTTTATCACAATATGGAATAAAGAACAGGCTATCTGCTGGTATCAATAGCTCAAAACACATTTTTTGAGTTGACTCACTCTTCTGGCAAATGAGCGATGGTCCGACTGACAGTCCTACTTTTTACACGTGGACGTTCACCCTTCTAACAGTCGTGGGGGTGAACTGACAGGTATTACTGTGGTAACTATCCTTTTGATCCAGGTACTATTGTAGTGACTGTCCCGTTTATTCAGTGTTCTGTGGTGACACTCCCTTTTATCCAGGTATTACTGTGCTTTCTGTCACCTTTAACCAGGTATTAATGTGGTGACTGTTCAGGTATTACTATGCTGTCCCTCCCTTTTATCCAGGTATTATTGTGGTGACAGTCCTTTTTTCCAGGTATTCCTAAGAAGACTGTCCCTTTCATCCAGGTATTACTGTGATGACTGTCCCCTTTATCCAGGTATTACTGTGAAGACCATCCCTTTTATCCAGGTATTACTGTGAAGACTGTCTCTTTTATCAAGGTATTACTGTACTACCATTAACAAGGAAATTTGCTTTTGAACGAATTAAAAAAACTCTTTATATCTAGCACGTCGGGCTTGGCAAAAATGCATGTTTTTTTCCTATATAATAAACCCCCCCCCCTTTTTTGTATGGAAAGTCGGGTATTTGGGTGGGTGAAAAATCATTGACTTACTTCAACTATCAGGGGATCCCACCTAGGATACCAGGGGGATTCGCTCCCATGAACTTCCCCCCAACCTACTCTAACTTATGGAACTGTGAATTAAAATAACAGGGTTGCAACCCAATGTAAACAAGTCAAAGGCACAGAAGGCCTTACATAACCAGACTTTTTATGCCGCCTCCTGGACTGCAACTTAACCTAACTTTGGGAACTTAAAATTTAAAATTATTGGCTGGGAATCTACCCTTATCAACCTAACCTAAACCTTAGGTATCAGGTCATAGCCTGGTAGACCACTAACATAAGCCTAAGTTACTAGGTCCTTACTTAGCTAGAGCACGCTGTACTTTAATACCCTTCATAAAAATATCATGGACCATTTAAAACATATCCTTGTATCACTTCCCCATCCCCAAACCCAAAAAAAATTTACCCTTTTCAGAATCAGAACCTACAGATACAGGTTGCCATGGCAATGTTAGAATACCTCCTTGTATACCTATTTCGCTCTTGTATTTTCACCCACCTAAAATACCTATACCACATTACCAATATCCGCTGTAGTCTGCAATAATTTTGTGATATAGCCTATAGGGTTTCAGTAGCCTTACACTGATCATTTGTTCCCGAAACGAATAGGAGGTAAAACTGCATAGAAAAACGTCAACTGGCGTAGTCTAGCTCGCCACGGAATAGTTACATAGATCTACCAATACCTTTCCATTCACAAGGTAACTAAAGTCCAGTAAAATATAAATTAATTGATTTCTACCATTCCCGTATCCTTCAGTTGTAAAATTGCTGTAGGAACTTAGGTAAGCAAAATTGCTTGGTCTTGAAGACACCCAACAAACCATCTTGTATATTAAATCCCATCAGTTTACGTTCTTAGATCAATCTGCTGATATTGTATAAGTAGAAAGTTATCTTTACCTCTTTCATACCCTATCAAATAAAATTACTGACATTAATAGTTGTAAAACAGGAGTCTCTTTATAATGAATGTTTGCTTCATCACCAATGTCGGGCAGACGACACACAAAACGGACAAAACCGAAAGACTTCTGTGAGGACCAGAGATTAAGACAGGTAGCTGGGTACTGATGATTTATTTACAGACAAACTGGGTTGACATAGACAGGTGCGGACGGATATGTAGTGCAGTCTCGCACCGCAAACAGAAATGACTCTGAGACGGTAAATTTGTGTTTTCTTACAGACATTCATTTGGATATAATAAAGCGTACAAATAATGGAATTGCATGTGTTATACATCGGCGGAAAGGCCGCGGAACGCTCTATCGGATGGAAGTAAGAACAACGCGACTTGATGATTAGTTACAATGAAAATAGGGAAAAAGCGTTGTCCTTACAAATACTCCGCCCCAAGACAATGATTATGGAGTAATTATTGGATGACAATCTTTGAGGTAGGGGGCGACCCCGTGTCGTTGTGGCACTTGATGTGGGGCGTCCTCGAGTATAGTCCTTCGGTTTTGCTGATCGACAGGATGCCTCGCCTGGCGGTAGCCTGGGGGCTTCTACTGTATGCCGGGCGACCAAGACTGTGAGAGAGAGCTGCATTGTGTGTGGTGGAGTGGGACGGGCCGTGGGGATCCCCAGGTGCTGCAGCGGCGTAGGTTGGGCTGAGGAAGTCCACAGCGCGGCAGCGGCGTCCCGCGGGCAGAGCGGAACCACAGGTGAGCAGCAGCGTCAGCAGGTCGAGGAAACCCACAGGTAGCGGCATCGGCAGGCAGGGGAGGCCCACAGGCATGGCAGCGGTGTCGGTGGGCCGAGGAGGACTACAGGCGGCGGTGTTTGAAAAGGTGAGCAGGTTCACAGGTGTAGCATCGACGTCAGGAAGGCCGAGCGAGCCCCAGGAATAACGGCAGCGTCGAGGGTTTGAAGAGGTCCACAGGCAGCGACTTCAGGGGGCCGAGCAGGCCCACGTGTGCGGCAGCGACGTCGGGTGGGTAAAGCAGGTCCCTCGGTGTAGCAACGGCGTCGGCAGGCAGGAGAGGCCCACAGGCAGCGACGTCGGGTGGGTAAAGCACATCCCTGGGTATAGCAGCAGTGTCGGCAGGCAGGGGAGGCCCACAGGCAGCGACGTCGGGTGGGTAAAGCACATCCCTGGGTGTAGCAGCGGCGCCGGCAGGCAGGGGATTTCGTCTGGGGACTCGCAGGTGCGGCAATGGCGCTGGGGGAAAAGCCGAGGAGGCCCGCAGTTGCGGCGGGTCGAGAAGATATCTGGCGTCCCCCGAGTGAGACAAAGGAGGCCGCGACGTCGGATGGATGTTTCTGAACCGCCGCCTGAATTTTGTGTTGGGTGACCAGCACCCAGCTACCCGTCCTCGAAATAAACGCCAAAACCACGCTGGGAATCAAGTGCCGTGATTAGTCCGTTAATGGCGTTGGTGTCGTCCTCGCAGTGGAGTTTTCAGAGACCTAAACTGTGGCTCCGTATTGAGTCCGTTAAAGGTTCTCTGAGGTGAGCGGCCGTAATTAGTCCGTTAAAGGCTGGGCCTAAACCGCTGTGTCACCAACTCCGGCAGGTCACCAGTTGTGAGGACCAGAGATTAAGACAGGTAGCTGGGTACTGATGATTTATTTACAGACAAACTGGGTTGACATAGACAGGTGCGGACGGATATGTAGTGCAGTCTCGCACCGCAAACAGAAATGACTCTGAGACGGTAAATTTATGTTTTCTTACAGACATTCATTTAGATATAATAAAGCGTACAAATAATGGAATTGCATGTGTTATATATCGGCAGAAAGGCCGCAGAACGCTCTATCGGATGGAAGTAAGAACAACGCGACTTGATGATTGGTTACAATGAAAATAGGGAAAAAGCGTTGTCCTTACACTTCTGTTGAAATGCCATAGATGTAAACACACATACAAGTGAAGCTTCTATATTATTGTGATTAAAAATCATTTACAGTAAAATATAAAAAGATAGATTACTTTCTGATAGTGTTATTAAAAGGAATTTGCGCTGGACTCGTCATTCAGAAATCCCATGTATACTGTAAAGAAGTGTAACAGGATGTTTTGCCTCGGCCACCGATCGAGTGTGTTACACACACACACACACACACACACAGTTTTCATGTTAAGGCAAAATGACAAGTCAGTGATTAATAAAACAGGAGATAAATGACAACTTTTTGAACGTTGTGTGAATTATCAGAAAAGGCCTATTTCAACTTAAAATCGAATAATAGTTGTTTTCTACGTTCTGTTTACGTCATCCTGACCGGATCTCCCCAAAGGTGACATTTCAGAATTTCGATGTTAAACAATTCCTACACTACCTTTGATGTCTAAAACTGAAAAAAATAGGATCACCTGAAGATTAGGGACCCTAATACCTCTCCTGAAGAAAATCGACCCAAATATTTTCCTCCTGAAGAAAAGCGACCCCAATATTTTCCACCTGGAGATAAACGACCCCTGCTTGTTGGTGTCTCTACTCTTCAGGTGACCCCCTTTAGCTCATAATATTATAGAAAAAAGGAGAAAAAATATAGATATATATTAATTAAAAACTACTTTATTAAACATTTGTTAAAAACACAAAGTTAGACAAACAATCTATAGTTAAATAAAAGCGTATTGTCTTGCAATTTCAGTACAAAAATAATCAAACCTACTGTAACCCCTGTGGCTAGCGCACGCAGCGCAACATTACCTCTTGCCAGAACATACCGAGCTTGCCAAGAATCTTTAAACATGCGGATAAGGCGTAACCCCTGTTAATTCCTCACCTTAAGAAAAGCGACCCCAATATTTTCCACCTGAAGAAAAGCGACCCCAGCGTTTGTTGGGGTCGCTTTTCTTCAGGTGATCTAAAAAAGATAGCATACATACTGCATATAGCTACTGTTACAACCCTGATATAGAGATACATTACTATTTTTCTACTTTGTGATGCTGGCGGGACCCGGTCAAAAAGAGGTAAGCATGTAAACAAGATCCGGAAAAGGGCAGCCAGGATCAGGATATGGAGGAGTTATGGAGTTCCATTTGACAACGTCTGTGTGTGTGTGTGTGTGTGTGTGTGTGTGTGTGAGAGAGAGAGAGAGAGAGAGAGAGAGAGAGAGAGAGGGTAATTGGGGGTTGGATGGTTAATGACTGTATTGGCTGTTGGTAAGTGCTGGGTTGTCTGCTGGTGCTGATAGAGATCAGAGTTCTGTGTTTTGAGTGAGTGTTTTTAGTCAGTCTTGAGTTAGAGCCTGTGACAGCCAGTAGTGTTAGCAGGAGTGTGTTGAAGGCATTTTGGTCAGATAAGTTGTGTTGTTGTGATTCCTTAGTGTTGTTAGTGGGTGTGTATGTTGCTTTTTTGTGTCAGTGATTGCTTGTGCAGTGGTCTTTTGTTGTGGTTGTGTTCCTTGGTTGTTGTTGAGTTCCTTGTTGTTTGCTATGTTGTTGAGTTGTGGTTGTGTTCCTTGTTTGTTGTTGTGTTGTTGAGTTGTGGGGTTGTGTTCCTTGGTTGTTTGCTGTGTTGTTGAGTTGTGATTGTGTTCCTCTGTTGTTGTGTGTTGTTGTGGTCCTTGGTTGTTGTGTTGTTGTTGGGTTGTAGTCATTGGGTGTTGTGTTGTGGTTGGTATCTCTGTGCCCTCGACAGGCGGACAGCACAGCATAGCCCCGAGTAACCGGAGTGGTTGGTAAGTACATGTGTTTGTGTGTGTTTTGTGTGTGTGTGTGTGTGTAAGTATTGGTCAATTGTCCTGAGTGTATGCTGTAGTGTAAAGAGGAAAGTGTGACAGATTGTGAGTTTGGCAGCTGGATTGATTAGGTATTTTTGGGGAGGGGGAGGGGGGGGGTGACGGAACAATAAAGCTGTGAGTACTTTACACGAAGTGTGTATTTAATCCACCTTAAGCCCGCGAAAGTATTAAGTTATGACAATTGTCTTCTTAGGCTTGTACAGCAGCTTCAGGTTAGTTTTCACAAGAGCGCCGCCAATGACGAAACCCCACTTGAAGAAGACCCACGAAGTTATAATCCAAGAAGAGGAATCCAATGATGAAAAGTCACTTGATTTGAAATGTATAGTAAACAAGAATTCTGTTTAACCTTATGTTGTTAGTTGTCAATTGAATCATAAGCCATTATTATTTGAAATTGACACTGGTTCAGCTATTTCCACATTAAAGTATGATGATTTCAAGAAGTTAAATTGTACATTACTACTGTAGAACTAAATTGCAGGGTTATAACCAAGTGTCAATTAAAGTATTTGGGAAGGTCAAAGTTTCAAATTTTCAATACAAACAGCAAAATCATTCAGACGTTGAATTCCTAGTTGTTGGGTCAGACTCCCCCAAATAACTTGATTGGTAGGAATTTAATAGATAAGTGCAATATAATTAATGTCCATCTGTTAAATATATAAGATATTGTGGAAAACTATAACGAGATAGTTTGAAACCTATTAAGGACTGCCAAGCCCGATTGTATCCTAAAGTTGGTCATGTTCCTGTTTTTCAGAAGCTCCGCACGGTGCCACTGACGTTACGCAGAGGTTGAGAGTGCACTGCAAGAGCTTGAAAAAAAATAAGATTATGGAAAGAGTAGAATTCTAGATAATGCCTTACCAATTGTTACTGTCAGGAAGCAGAATGGATCTCTTAGGATTTGTGGGGATTTTCGTGAAATAAAGGAAATTCTTCATGAATCTAAATTCCCATTACCTAATATGTCAGAATTAATTTCCAATGTGTCTGGATATAAGTATTATACCAGACTTGATCTCAAGAATGCTTATTTGCGAATGGAAGTTGCTCCAGAAGACCGTAAATATTTGGTAATTAACACACATTTGGGTCTATATAGATATTTATGCTTACCATTTGGTATCTATTCTGCTCCTGCAATATTTCAGAAGTTCTTTCCCAATTGTTAGCTTCTTATGATTTTGCTTATCCATATCTGGATGATATTGTTTTAGGTGGAGACTCACCAACTGAACATGATAAACGTGCAACTAGCAGAGAGAAGAGCCCCATTAACTGTCCTTGTTTTCAGTCTGTTTCTTTGTTTAGTTTTAAAGAGGTTAACTTTACTGAACACTCGTTCGCATTCAGCATTAGAGTGTGGCAAACAAAGAGCAGTTAGAGCAAAATTGGCTAGGTCTGAAAAGCAGTTAGAGCAAAGTTGGCTAGGTCTGAAAAACTAGACTCTTTTTGGGACACTTCTCCCCAGAACTTATTAGGTGACTCATTAAGGAGATGTTTAAGTTCATGTTGCAATATGGGAAACATTCTCCATTGAATGCAAGAGGGAATAAGGAGGGGATTCTTTCTCTGAATTCTGATGAGAGAGCATTTTTTGAACAGAGACAGTTTAACTTTGACAGGACACCATCATTGAAATTATACCTCTTCTTTATTTCTGTGCATGCCACTACAAGGAAATTTCTACACCTCTGAAAAAACTCCTGCTGATGAGCTTTCTTTTCCTGTATGGCGGGGTTTTTAAATCCCTGCATAACTTTAACTCCTAGGTACATTTGGTTGTCACTATAAGATGCCTGTCATGTCTTTCAGGATTTACAGTATTTAGATAAGTTTTCATTACATAGGTCCTGTCCATAAATGAGAGAAGGAGGTCTCTGAATAGCATGGACACTATCATGGAGAACTGTTATTACTGCTTTATCTGACTTGAAAAATTTGTTGAACTCTGTAAACTTTGGAAGAACTCAGTCAAGGAACATGAAATATAACTTCAAGAATGGATCATGGAGGTAGTTGATAATAAACTCTGTTGCTAATAGTTTCTCAGCGAGCCACTTCTCCGAGAAAATAGCTTCAGTGCCTCCCACTGTTCCAATAGCCTTTGAACCACGTTACAATTGGAGACAAGCGGCGGCAAGCCATTTACGGACTGAAATAATTTTTTTTTCTTCTAGAAATTAGCCTGTTTCATGGAGGAGTTCACCGACTACTTATATTTGTAATTATATACTTATCAAAACCTTAGAATTATCGTACAAACCGTACGATAATGGAAAATGCTATCGTACATCGTACCAAGGCCGTTTTTATCGTACATGTACGATAATTATCGTACGTGTGGCAACACTGTTTCCAGCCCTGTGACTAGCTTATCAACAGCCAGTCAGGGGAGCGTCGTAAAGGGACTGGCCTAGACATAAAATGCTTGCGGTAGCCATGTTTACAGTCTGTTTTGCTTTAACCTGTGCTCTTGTCTATATATGCTCTGAAAAAGTTTTGTTTTGTTGATCGTCATACTTAGATATTTCAACTGCTTAATTATTTTATTTCTTCAATATACCATATGTTTTGTACGTCACATTCACTAGCCTCCCAAATGAATTCTCATGGCTTTGCTATGTCTTCCAAGTGACTTTTACCACAGGATCAATCCATCATCTGCCTAGAATCAGAAATGGCAGGCACTGACAATTTTATGAAAATCAGCCACAAGCAACCTCTACCATTTGCTTTCAGAGCAAAATGTATTATCAGGTAATTAAGCATGCCAATGATAGAGATTTTATCTGCAAGGTATTCAGTTAGCACCCGCTGGAATCTTCCAGAGGTGAAATTTTGTTGATATTTTAACTGTACAAAGGCAGACATGTCCAATGAGGCAATATGGTCAATATTTTTCAGATAATTTCTCGCAACATGTCAACGTTGCAGTTTTCATGGATGGCTCAAAATCAGATGCTGGCATTGGCTTTGGAGTGGCCTTCTCTGACACAGAAAGAAGCGGGAGATTATCATGTGTTGCGTCTACTTTTACAGCAGAACTGCGCGCCATTTTAATGGCCTTAATGGAAATTTTAACTCAGAATGGAAATAGTTTTATCGTGTATTATGATTCAAGAAGTTTTCTTCAGTCATTAAAATGTTTCAGATCTTTAAACCCACTGATTTTGGAGCTATTGGCATGGCCCCTTTCAGTGAAGAGAATTAAGAGGTAAAGAAATGTCTCCACATGTTGGGATATGTTTTGAGTTGCAATATTTCGAAGTTGCGATATTTCCTATGTTAAAATGATGATACCAATACGATAAATATTTTAAATCTCGCCCGATGGGCTTTGGCAGCAGCCCACTGTACAATACATTGTCCCGAGATGCTGGGATGTGTGAATCTCTCGCCCTGACCTATCGCTCATTTGCAGTCCCCATCTACAGAGTAAAGTTGAATCTTTGTTAATGTGTGATATTTTGTCTGTTTTGAAACTATGTTTAAGATATAAATTTTCGTAAGATCAGCGTGTCTTCCAAACGCTCATGATGCGCTAAGAAACAAACTCACGAACATACAGATCAAAAGAGTTAAGGGAAAGAGCAAGGTTTATAGACCTTGGGAAAGAGTACGTTATCTTTCACGATGGCTATTGGCTCAAAAGCTTGACGTCACTTAACACATCATGTTTATCGCTTGTTATTGGTTGATATGGATATGTCATCTGATTCCAACAACCAACATCAACTGCACCAGCAGACAACCCAGAACTCACCAACAGCCAATTCGATCGTTAACGATCCATACAGCAATTACACACACACTCTCTCTCTCTCTCTCTCTCTCTAGGACGTTGTCAAATGGAACTACATAACTCCTCCATTATGCAGTATATGTTGTGTTTCATGCTGCGGATTATGTATGGCCCTACCTCGTCCAAAGAGGGCGAGGGAGGTGTTGACCCTTAAATAACAACTTGGAAATTGTTGAAAGGATGGATCAATTAGGTTGGAGCCGGTCATCTTAAGCAAGAAAGTCGGCGCACACGTTGGTAAGTGAGAGACTAAAAATTAATCTTTATAATGTTATTAGAATTTTATTCTGATTACATATTGTAAATTTTTATGCTGTGTTACATACGAGAAAAAAAGGGTTTCCTTGTTTTGTGAACAATACGGTGTATGTTACCTTAGATGAAAAACATGTAGCCTACCGAACTACTCTCGCCTATGAGGGAAAAGAGGGGGAATATAGAGAATAAAAATGAATGGGTGAAGAAAGAATGAGAAAGTGAAAAAGGGGGGCAAAGGAGAAAGAAAATTAGAGCTGGAATGGGGTGTAAAAGACCAAAAGAAAAGAAATTAAGAATGCCAAGGATTAGCAGGGAGGGAGAATTTAAGAAAATCAGATTTGGGAAAATAAAAGATGGTCCTAAGAAAGCAAGAGACAAAAATAAATAAATAAATGAATAAATAAATAAATAAATAAAAGCAACTTATGAAAGGAGAGAAAAATAAAGTAAAATAAAACCAGCTACTGATCTCAGGTTTAATTCATCACTTAAAAAGTTTCTTTATGCAAGTAAAAGGCAAGGGCGTACGATTTCCAAATGAAAAATTATTAGAATGATCAGACCCTGAGGTGACACTGCTCAACATAGGGTGTCTTTGGAACACAAGTTATACCTGAGAGTTTTGAGAATTCTCGTTTTCTCATTTTGTAGGTATTCATAGAAAACGTTATTTTATGCTATGCCTTACTCTAGTTTATGAGGTCCTACTATATTTGTAAGCCACCACCTGTGGTAGGGGTGTAAGAATACTACCACCGTAGGTCCTGTGTGTCGTAAAAGGCGACTAAAAGGACAGCTGCTGCCTTGCATTCTTACTTTTTAGCAAAAGGCTAGACCCTCAACCAATAACTGTGGAAACTACTGCCGAAGCTGCTGCCTTGCAGGTGGACTTTTTAGTCAAAGGCGTGGCCCATTGAAAATAACTGTGGTTGATGACAGCAAGGGCATGGGGTCTGAAGAAACCCTCTGCCAAATAATAAACCATATGCCTGATGTTGTAAGGAAAGGCGCATCAGGCAACCAACCCCTTAGTTTATGGATAACGGTGGGAAAGAAGAAGACTATATTTGTAAGCCAAACCCCTGAACCACCCATCGGTTCACGTGCACAGTACAATCCAATAAAAGTTTTTTATTACATTAACATACGCAAAATTAACATATTATTTACCGATACATTTTCAGTAATTTTCACTTTTCTAAAAAGATCGTTGTAACTAACGAAGACAAAATGCCATAACAAAGATAGGGATATTGAAGTAGTGTGGATGTTCAGTGATTTTGAAAGTGATTCGAAACGAACTTATGATCTCGGTACACGATCGATCACGTGAAACCTTCGTTGAATAGATTATCAGGTGTAATCTTACCGGCGCTGATATTAGTGATTGCTGGGCCTCATAGTCAAAACCAGAAGTTGTGGGCAACATTCACAAAACTGTGGATAATTCCCAAATTTTGTAGACCCCGTGACAAAGGCTTCCACACAAAATATTGAAGGTAGCTGGCGGGCCACAAGAGGTAATATTCAGAAATATGATTTACGATGTACCTAGGCCTCCCGCCGGTGGGGCCCTCCAGGCAGACGCCACCAGAAACGTCAAACGAAGACCGACCACAAGGGTCGACCCTTGACATGTGGTTGCAAGAAACACAGACTAGGAACAAGCTGTAGAAACAATGATTATTATGTAGTATTCTCGTCAGACACAGTCAGCTATGCACAATACCACAACAGTGTAGTGTGAGGACTGGACTAAGACAAGGAGAGACTTTTACTAATTTTATTGCTGTTGTTTTTGTTGTTTTTGATTAACCCAAGGTAATTGTGCTTTCCAGTCGGGGCCCGTGCAGCGTGCCATCAGGGAGGGAGGCTTTAAGGGAGTGGTGGGTCCTTTTCACCATGCCGTTTGCTGTGGGGTTGTAGGCCGTGGTGGTGTGGTGCTTCGACCTCATCAGGCATGCCAGGGCGGTCCAGA
This sequence comes from Macrobrachium nipponense, assembly GCF_015104395.2. Taxonomy (NCBI): domain Eukaryota; kingdom Metazoa; phylum Arthropoda; class Malacostraca; order Decapoda; family Palaemonidae; genus Macrobrachium; species Macrobrachium nipponense. The sequence continues at coordinate 38,959,904 of NC_061089.1, read as the reverse complement.
GTTCCGAGGTGAAGGCGGTTCATCGGTCGGTTGTGAAGTTGTCTGGCACTCTGAAGTGGCTGATCCAACTGGATAGGAGGGCTTCAGCGCAGGCGTCTGCGGTGGCTTCCAACATCGGGGTGGCCTCTGGCCACCTGGTGGACTAGTCGATCACTGTCAGGAGGTATCTGGGACCGTCGAATGGGGAAAGAGGGCCGACGACGTCCACGTGTATGTGCCTGAATCACCGCCTGGGTTGAGGGAAGGTGCCTACTCCTGATTTGGTGTGCCTTCCTGTCTTGATGCTTTGGCACGTGATGCAGTTCCTGGCCCATTCCGGGAGTCCCTCTTGATGCCATGCCACACAAACTTCTATGTCATGAGTCTGGTTGTCGTGCGGGGCGACGGGTGTGAGAGGCTGTGCATCACATTGAATACCAGCTTTCGCCAGGAGACTGGAATCAGGTGGTGTGGGAGGTCAGTGCTGGTTTCGCAAAGAAGCGTCGTCTTGGCAGGACTGAAGGGAATGTCTTCTCACTGAAGGGCAGTGATGTCTGTGCGTAAGCTGGTACTTCAGGGTCGGAGGCTTGCTCTTATGCTAGGTCCTCGTAGTCCACGCCAAGTTGCAGGGAATTCATTTCGATTTTTGAGAGAGCGTCGGCTACAGGGTTTCTCGTTGACCATGGGGTTGACCACCAGGTCGAAGATTTGGGCAGCTCTCTCGGGGACCGGGAGGGAGAAGGCCTGGATGCAAGGACATGGATCGGGGTGCGGGTCGGGCCGTCGAGAGACCACTTGGAGAGGGCATGGATCAGGGAGAGGGTCGGGACGTCGAGGAACCTGTTGGGGCAGCGATGGTTAGTTCCCAATCTTGAGTTGAGCTCTCCGAGTCTGCCATCTCACTTCTTATGGTCAACGGATGTTAATGGCGGGTCAAACTGTGAAGAAGAGAGCCAAAAACACTCCCGTAGGGGACGTGCAGTTATAAGTCTGTTAATGGAGTTTTGGTCCACTGCGGATAGGAGATCCAGAAAACCTAGACTGAGTGCCGTAGTGAGTCCGTTAAAGGTTTTCTGGGGTAAGTGGCCGAAACTGCTACCGTCCTAAATCTGGGATGTCACCAGTTTTGAGGACTGGACTAAGACAAGGAGAGACTAACTAATTTTATTGCTCAGAGACGGATGCGTATAAGGAGGCTGTGCGGACGGAAACGTAGTGTCCGTCACGCACACATACAAAAGGGGACGGAGTCCCTCCTGTGATTGGGCTTTCTCACACCTAGAAATATAGGTATGTATAACTGAGTGTACAGGATCACATGATTGAATATATATATAAAATATATATAATATTATATATCTATATATATTGTATATATTATATATATATATATATATATGATATATATATATATATATATATATAATTATCTATTATTATATATATATATATAATATATCGGGGTGGAAGGGCTGTGAACTACTCTACATTTTGGTATATATTGAAAAGATGTTGTACAAAGGAAGGATGGACATTTTGGTAAAAATGCCGTCCTTACAGTAGAAATATAAGAATATTTCAGTTTTCTATACTATGTATCATTTTGTCTTCCTTGGCATAAACAAGGAAACAGTTAGTCTTTTTCATGTGTGAGAAGACTTTCTCCCAGTTGTATGCCCTTTTTATTCTCAGTTTAAATCTTAATTTTAGGCTTGCGATTGTTAATAACATGTCCAAAGTTCTGACTAATAAATTAGTATATACCTAGTCACTGTATATCACTTGCCTCGCTGCCTCTACGCTGGTGACTCCCAAGTTGACCGACACCACCAGCACCCAACCCATCTAATGACAATGCTGCAGCAGCAAGCATCTGCCTACCCCTTTCACAACCCATAACCCAGAAGCCTGGTTTTCAGAGCAGAGACCATCTTCAGGTCTAAAATCTAGCCTTCCATTTCTTCAGAAGTCAAAATTCAAGAACAGACGCCAGCTTCCATGTGTTTAATTGATGCAACTGCTACTAAACCCACCTACAATTAACCTGTAGAAGTTAATGTCAACCTCACCACCCAATAGTCTGGGTGCATCCTTTTGTATGCTGTATTAATTTCAGGTTAGTTTAAGGGAAAGGTAGGTTAGTATGGATCCTTGTTTAAATAGTGAAGAATGGGTGGGTGTATCACCCTCCAGAGAGGTCAGGGCAACATGACCAAGGACAGGTTAGGTTAAGGGAAATGCAGGCTAGCATGCATGTGGGTTAAAACAGGTTAAAACTAGGGTGTGCAAGGGCATGGTGCCCTAGGTTAGATAAGTTAGGAAAGGCTAAGCTAGAATGCATCCATATTGAAATTTGACTTCCATTTGCATTTATGCTGCCTGTAAAGTCGCCAGAGAAATTGAAAAATATTGAAAGTAATAAGAAATTATGAACTGAATGTTGCATCTCTTTCGACAAAAGATAAAAATTAATTGACAAGAGAAATAACTTTGAAAATCATTTATATTTGCAGACTTTTTGTTGGCAAGTAGTGGAAAGTAGCCCATGCAAATCATCTGCAATTTTCCCTGCTATATATGGCTGACCATTATATAGATATATATATATATATATCTATATATATATATATATATATATATGTAGCCCCGGTTATTGGAGGGGGTTCCATTCTCATTGGGGTGCTGATAAGCGAAAACACCCATTAACCGGACCTCAGTGATTTATGGCACATCTGGCGCCAAGTTTCATTTAATGGTGCCGATAATCGGTAAATGGTTTTTCTGTTAGGTATGTTATGGTACCATAACTCTATTATTGGCATGAGCCCCTTATGGCGCCAATAACCAAAGTGTAGCCTGTTATGGTGCCATAAATCGCATATTTTATGGCGCTAGACAAGCACCATAAACCGGATCGTCATTAGCAGAGTCCACTGATAACTGGGGACTGCCTATATATTATAATATATATATAGATATTATATATATATATGTTATATATCTATATATATATATATATATATATATATATATCCATATATATATATATGTATATATATACATACACACACACACACACACATATATATATATATATATATATATATATATATATACATATACGTATATAAATATAGTATATATATATGCATACTACATATATATATATATATATATATATATATATATATATATATATATCTATATATATATATATATATATCTATATCTATATATATATGTATATACTATATATATATATATATATATAGTATATATATATATATATATAGTATACATATGTATATATAAATATAGATATATATATAGTATACATATATATATATATATATATATATATATATATATATATATATATACACACACACACATATATATATATATATATATATATATACATATGTATACATATAAACATACATATACATATACTATATATATATATATATATATATATATATATATATATATATGACCTGATCTCGGTCATTTGTGGGTTCGGTATATGAAGGAAAAACAGGAGAGAGATAAGTTTACGTGCATGCAATGTAGGACATGCAAAAATAATAATCGAGGAAACGTTTAACACAGGTGTATTCTTGTTAGCTACACAGGTGGCCTTTAACTGTAATTACTACGTTAACTATGCTAGTGCACAACCGGACGGCAGGTTAGACTGTTATTGACACTCATGGTGACACACGTCTTTGTGTGGCGGGCGACGGCGACGGGAATGCGGGCACTGGGCACTCGTGTCTCGACCCAGTCTACTGTATGAGACCCGCTAACTAACTGATCTGATCGGTAGTCCGGCCTGTTTCAAATGCCCCCTTTCAGATGGCATCATTAAGCAAGAAGCTGATTGGTTATTCTGGATCCTTAGACACAAGGCCCAATCAAGAAGGGATATAGAGATGCGTGGCACTCTTTTGAACTGCCAAAGCCACGCCAACTTGTAACGTCTTTGGCGGTTGACTTGTTTTGTTACACATGCACTCAGTATCACTTATAACGGTTTCACGGGACTTCAGACTATCACGGAAAAGGCATATTCAAAACTGCATTGAATCAGCTCATCACTCTCCCCAGTTCTTGCGTCCCGCAAGACATACACTGATTATGATTTGCGCATTGTCGTTCTTCTTTGAGTGCCACACCACCTTTGAGTGCCATACCATCCAGTTTGTGCAAAATTTTAAACTATTAGGGTGGGGCATTTGGTGTGTTACAAACACAAGTTACAACAAATGAATCTCACGCCTCACAATGTGTCATACAGAAAAACAAATTTAGGTTCATATTCAATGATATCAATAAGAGAATGGATAGTCACAGCTCCAGCTAAAAAAAGTTAAATTCATAAATAAAAATTCACATGAGTCAAAAATGAAACATTACTCATAAGAAGTCCGGTAAAAGTATAAGAAATCTTACTGAATTCCTTCTGCAACACAATAAAAACAAAAAATAAAAAATGAAAAAATAAAAACAAATTGCCAAAAGCTTACTCCACAAAAATAAATTTTTTTCAAAATAATTACACACTCCCACATCATTGATGGAAGATCATAAATTTCTGAGAAAGCATACACAGCACTGACAACGATATGAAATTTTGGACGCAGCATAATTGGCAGCCATAGAAATGAACAAAAATGAGATGCATTGCAATAACGTGTTTAATATGCCTGGAAATGGAATAAAAAACAATAATGTAATAAAAAATAAATAAAGTTATAAACACATAGACTCACTCATTATATGCTTGGAACTGTAACAAAATGTTTAAAAAATTAGACATAAAATTCTCAGCAATAACTGACATGAAACAAAAGTGCATAAGCATGTTTTTATGATATTCTCTGCTCACTTTGTGAAGGACACATTTATTCATGACTCGCGCTGGTATGCTACCAAGGCACCTACACGCACTTACAAATTATGTGGATGGTTTGCTTTATCGAAGAGGGAGGAACGGTGGCACAACAAGTTACTCTTTTCTTTTTCTTTCTTTCTTTCTTTCACTAAGCATTTATCTCGTGCATGTTCAGAAAACTGTGACTTATCAGTCAACTCCCTTACACACTAGCAAACCCCCACACACTCAACACATGCACACTTCCATGGCACTCACTCAACACGTTCACACAACAGCTGACTCACTTGCCTCTGTTTTCTGTGCGACTCACCCACAGGTGTAACTGAAACATTTAACTGTATGCATTGCAGTTCCTCTCTCTCTGTGCGGCTCATGTCTTACAGTACTCTTGGGAAGAGCGTCTGCTACTCTTCTTACTTTTTTTTTTTAATGATATGATCAATCCCCACAATGTCAAACTAACAGTTGCTCGATCCTACGATCTTGATGAGAAATTAACATTCTTAAGGGTATCTCTATATCAAGGACAAAATACAATTTAAAAAATACTTCTCTTTCCCAATGAAAATCTAACTACTCTTTCAACAAATATCAGTCTCGTTACTTTACTCAAACAAACTCTTTAATGAATTTACGTTAATAATTCTCTCTTTAAATCTTAATTACAATTCTTCGATGGGGACAAATGGGATGCATTGTCGTTCGTGATACTTTAAATGTGATCAGAACACGCCCTAGAGAACCATCCTTTTTCTTCTCTTATTTTTTTCTTTTTTATAAGTTTTTTTTAATGTTACTTTCTACAAATTCCCTATCTGCATTACCCTAACACAACATGCTATTGATTACACTTCTAAAGGCTACACAACTCGTTCATTGTGCAGTCGATCTAATATTACTATCAGTGACAAGTTTTTAGCAATCACGACAGCGGGTAGGGAGACGGCTTCTAGGCAGGGGGAGGTTTCCCACCTCCAGGGGTGTGAAGGGAATCCTCTCATCACATCCCCATAGTGTCCCAAGACACTATCCTGTACTGTCCCTCTCTGCCATACGGTTCAGATGTTCCCATTTTCTATGCAATTTGCTCACAGGTCAGCGGCTTGAACTATTAGTGCCAGCAGCGGTGCCAGCGGTTCGCTACTGATACTATTAGTTTGCTTGTATCTTCTTCACATCGCACCTGGATTCTCTCAATGGTTGCTGGCTGTCATCTGACGTCTATCAGCTATTCCTAATTCTAACATCGCTTCATCCTATTCATATCTTAGGCAGGCATCGTGACTTCCTTCACGGGTCGAGGTAGGTAAGGGAACTTCTGCACTATTCACCATTTTAATACCATCCCTCTACTCTTCAATAGGTCGCGATCAGAAGTAGGAGTGGACTTCCCCCTTCCCACGGGGTCAAGGGGGAGAGGCTCTGGTCGACCTGTCTCTGTCTCAGCATTCTTGACTCGTGGGTGGACAGGTTGTTCTCTACTCCCGTACTCCTCAAGGGTGAGGATTTGCATCCCTTCCATCACAACAAGACAACAAGGCGTCCCTTGTTCTCGGGAACTGCATAACAGTCCAGCACGGCACTGGGGCTAGCCTGGGGTACCTTCCTGGCATTACCTCCATGCGACCTCCTGCTGCCACCTTCCATCCTTCCTGGTGGGGTTGGACTGCTCCTTACCATTGCCATCACTCCGTTCAAAATGCGTTCGTTACTCCTCTACTTGGTCTACTACATGAGTCGGTTACTCAGGGGGTCATGAAGGGTGTTCGGGTGCCACCACCACGGCACCACCGTCGTTTGAATTTGGCGCTGTAACCGTCGATTTTGAATTCTCCCACATTAGTCTTTGTCTGTTCGTATGTCTCGTACGGATTTTTCCAATATTTTGTGAATACTTCCTCAGATTGGAATTATTCTCTCGCCCGTTTGTCATCAAATTCAGTCGTGAAACTGTCTATATTAGCGGTAATTTATTTACAATTTCTGCGATCGCACTGTCTGTCTAGTTAGCACTACGTTTTTCGAAATCGATTCGGGTGTGTGATTGACACTGTCTTACTGGTTAGCACTGGCATTTCGAATCGTAGGGTGTGTTGATTGTACACTGTCTTTCTGGTTAGCACTGCGCATTCGGAAGGGCGAATCGTAGGGTGTGATTGTACACTGTCTTTCTGGTTAGCACTGCGCATTTCGGAATCGGTAGGGTGTGTGATTGTAAACTGTCTTTCTGGTTAGCCATGTGTATTTCGAAATCGTAGGGCCACTCGATTTATTGTTACCATTCTTAGCATGGTTCGCCACTTTTCTGCCGATTGCTTTAGCCATAACTGTTGTTATCCAGTTCGTTCGTTTCACCATTTCCCTCGCCATCACAGTTCATTGAACTTTCTCTCGTTTCCATGTTTATTTCACTTTGTATCACTGTTTGTCGCCTAAAATGATTTAGGACTAACGTTTTTTAGACACCTCATGAGACCTCACAAGACCTCAGAAGACCTTATAAAACCTCACAGGATCCGCAAGACCCTACAGGACCTTACAGGACTCAGGAACCCCACAGGACCCCACGGCTGACACCAAAATTATATGACCTGATCTCGGTCATTTGTGGGTTCGGGATATGAAGGAAAAACAGGAGAGAGATAAGTTTACGTGCATGCAATGTAGGACATGCAAAAATAATAATCGAGGAAACGTTTAACACAGGTTTATTCTTGTTAGCTACACAGGTGGCCTTTAACTGTAATTACTACGTTAACTGTGCTAGTGCACAACCGGACGGCAGGTTAGACTGTTATTGACACTCATGGTGACACACGTCTTTGTGTGGCGGGCGACGGCGACGGGAATGCGGGCACTGGGCACTCGTGTCTCGACCCAGTCTACTGTATGAGACCCGCTAACTAACTGATCTGATCGGTAGTCCGGCCTGTTTCTAATACCCCTTTTCAAATGGCATCATTATGCAAGAAGCTGATTGGTTATTCTGGCTCCTTAGACACAAGGCCCAATCAAGAAGGGATATAGAGATGCGTGGCACTCTTTTGAACTGCCAAAGCCAAGCCAACTTGCAACGTTTTTGGCGGTTGACTTGTTTTGTTACAAATATATTCTGTGAGGAATTCCTCTCACAACGATTTTATTTTCTAATATTTTTGAGTATTCACTTGTTTCCATGCTATTTGTCTTTTATTATAGTTATTAGTGTCTGTCTCATAAGAAATTATTGATTGATTTTTACTGCGTATTGCCGTCTGTCAGGTAATCGACAGACAGGAACTATGTTACTGTATTTGTATTCATGTGAAAACCAAATGCATTCGCATGCCCATATATTTTGCAAAGATATGTACGTCTACATTGCATGACATAATAAGGGTGAAAGAACCACATCTATTCGAGAATGACACTCTTAACATTATTTTATCTGATTTTGCTATGTTCTAGTACGTAGTATCTGTGGTGCGGTTAGCACCGAAAGATGGTTTTACACAAAGACGTAGTCTTTTGACATACAAACGTCAGTAGACGTTTTTAGTACGAAGTATAATTACTGTTGTTAGTTATGATAATTCATTTGTCTTTATGTATGTGAAATTGTTCTTGGTGAATGTATTGCGCATATTACGTATGGTAAGAGTTGGTGTCATTGGGTCTTGTTTGTGCCTCTCGCCAGAGAAGCCATTAGGAGAGGTCAAAAGATCGGGAGGGGAAAAGAAGGGTAGTAGTTCGCCCCTCTGAACGCTCCTTTGCGTGCCCCTCTAGGGGTGTGTATACGTATGTGCGTAGTACACTGTATGGGCATGATATCCCCCAAAACTGTATTGACACACACCACCAACTAATTCACTACATTTAATAAATATGTTGAAGTTGCACACTATTATATGTGGAATTTATTTTTGACAACGAAGTTGATAATTATTGTAAAGTTTTTTATGTTCATGAAAACCTTGTACATCAGTTCTACATTCGTGGTAATTGAATAACTTGTCTCTTTTCCCAACAAAACCCGAATGCAGGACGGAACGGACAGCTTCTTGGCTCAACTTTTGAGGTGACCTGTTATCTAGTGTTGTGTAGTGATGTGTGTGTGGATTTAGAAAGGGCGATTGCCCTGATTCTTTTAATTTTGTCGTAATTTGTTTCATTTGAGTGCCATTGATTTACAATTCCCCTTGAGTGATTAATTTCATTTGTCACTTATGTGTTGTTACTCTTTGATATGTTTAACTTTTAGTTATTAATTAATTTTAATTTTACGTTTATCAATGCGTTTCAATATCCCTCGATTTTATTTAATTTTTCCTATGTTTCAGTTTTGTGGATGGTGAATATGAATTGATCTGATAAACCTTTATTGTGTTCATATCTTAAGGTTATGCAAATAACTTAGAAACGAGATAACACAGCGGTCCTCTAAGGTCTGAAAATCAACCTGTGAGTACTCGCAACATTTAGAGAGAGAGAGAGAGAGAGAGAGAGAGAGAGGCACGTACCTCTCGTCGTATCTCGTGTAGCGATTTATGATCTGAGTTCATGTCTACAAGGACTGCTCAGTAAGTGAAAGTACTTAATTGTGCTACTATTCATTAATGATATTGGTGTGTTATCCTCGTTAATAATGAATTGGGTTGAGAGATATCTCCCCGTAATTTAGAAACCGCAAAGGGAGGTTTGTGGAGTTGTTACGTAAGGCTTTTAGCGGTTTTTGACCAAGTAACAACGTTAAGCATATAATACAGTCTACTATAAGTCCATCTTTTTCGCCACAGCTTCTCTCCCTTCTTGGTCCTTCGAACCGGATGTTTAAACACTTCCGAATTCGTTATTCTGGATACTGAACACATTATTTTGGATCTTTGTAACTTGGTAAATAAAGGATCGGTGTCTATATCCCACCATAGTTTGTTGTTGGATTGTTTACAGCCCCTTTCCCTCAGTTAGAGTAATGTTATGCTGGCACATAGTTTTTTGAACAACCACACACACACACGACAACCAAAGATAAAAGGTCGACAACTAGGTGAGTGTCATTCTCCTTTTTTGAAGGTAGATGTGGTTCACATATAAGTATTGAGATGTAACGAGACGATGTGTATTCTTACGTCTCATTGCAATTTGACTTTTGAATAAGAGTTTTGTAATACGGTATTGACCAGAATTATTTTTGTAGAACACAGATTGTTAACTTGAATGTTTTTCTGTGTATCAGTGTTTTTCGAGGAAGTGTTGTTACTTCGATATTATTGAGATTTATATTGTAATTGTTATTGTCAACTTTGTATGTTTTGTAAGGTGATTTTGCCTTAAAATTTTCACCATGGATGCAGACAATTGTAGTAATGCACTCATTTTGTATGAGGCTGCTATAAGTGAAATCGAACGACGTTTGAATGAGGTAAAACGTGTTGAACAGTTGACTACAGCAGTAATTAAGCTGCGTTTAGGGTCCCTTCAGAAAGCAGCTGATTCACTACAGATAGCCGCTTCTGAATATTATAAGGAGATTAAGGGTCGAGAATTAGTAAATGCTATAACGAGGACTAACGGTTACCTCTCTAGCGCGGACAACGAAATCTCCAAACTCACCGATCGGTTAGCAGCACCCACACCCGCGCCCGCCCCAGCGCCCGCGCCCACACCTGTTAATCCGACACCTGCGGTACCTGCTACCCCTAGTATTCCACAACCTAAGTTGCCTCAAATTACGATACCTACTTTTGATGGCAAAATTGAGCAATGGTATCCTTTTTGGACTGTTTTTAAAGCAGTTATTCATGATAGGCAGGACATGAATGATGTCATCAAGTTTACTATGCTGACTAGTTATCTTAAGGGTAAAGCACGCGAAACCGTTGAGGGTTTAGCTATAACTCCAGCTAATTATACTGCAGCAATAAACCTACTGAAAACTCGTTTTTCCAACGTTGGGAAATTAGAAGAGAACTTAAGAAATCGGCTGTTAAGTTTACCGCACCCTGAGCATGATGCAGAGCAACTAATGGATTTCCTTATGAAATGGAATAGCATCGTTCATCAGTTAGACGCTTTACCAGGTACTGCGAGTGGCGATTCTAATGAGAAAGCAATTATCAAGCGGTGTTTATCAAAGGAAACATTGCAAGCCTTGTATCAGAGATATGATACTTGTGAACTCAGTGTAGATCAATTGAGAAAGGGCATTGAGAAATTAATTGAGCGTTTAGGTAGAAGTAATATGCATAACCCCACACCATCACCGTCCAACCCAGTTAAGAGTGGCAAGGATCGTAACACGAGTTCGAAAAACGAGCGTCAAGCTAATTCGCCTAGTAGTGCTTTCAGAAATTAATGTCCAAAAATACCCCTAACGAAAAATAACTTTTTCTTGTTGTTTTTTTGTCAGGCGAACACAGCGGTAAGGTCGGCAGAAATACAATACTTTAGAGACTAGAAGAGCTCGTATCAATGAATTACAACTATGCTTTGGTTGTTTAAGAAAGGGTCATCGTTTATTTGAATGTAACAGTAAGAGTAAGGCATATTGTTTTAACTGTAATGGTAAACATCATACATTCCTATGTGCTAGACTATTACCTAATTCTACGAGCGTCAATGTAAATTCGTCTCAGCAACCTTCTAGCACCAAATCAGGTAAAAGAGAAAAGCAAACCACCAATGAGATATGCAGAGGTGTCAGCAAAAAATTTCAAAGCATCAGCTCCGAAATTCTACTCAAGAGATAATAACTGTATTTATTATGCAAGAGGATATTGCAGAAACGGGGGAGAAAATTGCAGATTCAGACACAAAATGAATAATTATGATGAAGGAAGATCAAATATTATGGAAAAGTTGGATTTTTTAATGTCAGAATTTCTGGAAATGAAAAAAAGAACAACATACCAGAACAGGAAAGAGACATGGGAAAATCCTTATTACTACCAGTATTAAATGAAGGAGAAAACACGCAAACCATCATAGTGATGAATGCGCAGGGTTTAGTTACGAGTAACTCAAAAGAAAAATAGAGTACTTAGAAAGAACTAACCCAAAATGAAAAGAAAATAGATATAATGAATATAGTGAAACCTGGTATTCCCCAATCGAGCTGGGAATGATGATCAAATAAAAGGGTTCCAAACTTATAGATCAGATAGAAAAAATAGAAATCAAGGGGGAACCGCAATATATGGGAAAGACAAAAACAAGGAAAAATATATGAGAAATATAGTAACTCAGAATGTGAACTAATAGCGGTAGAATTTGAATCTGAAAAATTGATGAACATAGTAATATATAGACCGCCTAATACTAAAGAGTTTGACTTAATAATTGAAAAATTGGATGATATAGTGGGAGAAATCACGAATGGACTGGGACTATTCTCCTATCTGGTGACTTCAACTTTGCCTTTCGTAGAATGGAAAGAACCTCCCTCCCAACGAATAGGAGATTGTGGTTGTACTTATAATATAAAAAAGAGAGTAATAGTAGTGCAGAAGATAAGAGGCAATTTGAAAAGCTATTAGATATGCTACTAGAATACAACATTCAACAAATAAATCACCTGCCAACAAGAAAGGAAAATACTTTAGACCTAGTATTTGTGAACGAGATGAATTATGTTAAAGAAATAATAGTTTATAATGCGAATATTTCAGACCATAATGTCATAGAATTAACAGTTCCATTCCAAAAGCAAGCAAGTGAAAAATAGAGATAAGCAAGAAATGAAAAGTGGGAAGGATATGGAAAATACAACTTCTACAGTAAAATATAAAATGGTCAGAAATTAATGAAGAATTAAACAAAGATTGGGATAACATTTTCGTAGTGATGGACATAAAGGGTAAATACGGAGATATTATATATATTTTTTTGGAGAAAATAGTGGAAAAAATATATACCGAAGAAGAAAAGTAAACATCATTCATGCATACCAAGAGACAGAAGGATCTTGTTCCAGAAAATCAGAAAGTGGAAAAAAGGTCTTGCAAAAGAAAAAATGCATGGAAAGTTATAGAACTAAAAAGTAAGATAGAAATGCAGAACAAAAGATTATACAATCAAAAGAAAATGAAAACGGGACTTGGAAGAAAAAACCCTATTAAATATCAAGCAAACCCCAAGCTATTATACTCATATGCGAAGAAGATGAATAAAAGAAGAATAGAAATAGGCCCTCTGAGAATTGAAGGGAGATTAACGAATGAAAAAAAAGGAAATTTGCAACATACTGGCAGAACGATATAAGAGAGAATTCACCCCTAGAATAGATAATGAAGATAATGATATAGAAGTAAGGGATGAAAATAGTGAATATTAGCTGACATAGATATTAATGAAGCTGATATTGTGCAGGCTATTAATGAAATTAAAAATGGAGCTGCTGCAGGGCCTGATGGAATTCCTGCTATTTTGTTAAAGAAAGTAGTTCATTCTATCGCAAAGCCACTTGCAATATTATTAAGACAAGTGTAGATACAGGCAAGATTTATGATGAGCACAAATTAGCATATATTACCCCTACTTTCAAAAGTGGATCAAGACTAGAGGCAAGTAATTATAGGCCTGTGAGTCTAACATCACATATTATGAAAGTGTATGAAAGGGTGGTAATGAAGAAAAAATATTATGAAACATTTAATAAAAAGAAAAAATATTTGTTTAATAAAGGACAACATGGGTTTCGTACCCGGAAAAAGATACACAAACCCAACTGTTAGTCCACCGTGAGAACATATTCAAAAATATGAAAAGCGGAAATGAAACAGATGTGGTTTATTTAGACTTTGCAAAAGCTTTTGATAAAGTAGACCATAATATATTAGCGAAGAAAATTAGAAAACACAATATCGTGGATAAAGTAGGAAGATGGTTAAAAGAATTTTTACACAACAAAAAACAGATAGTTATTGCAAACGACGAGAAATCGGATGAAGTCAAGGTAATATCCGGTGTGCCGCAAGGTACGGTGTTAGCTGCAATACTGTTTGTTATTATGATTGAAGACATAGACAATAATGTGAAGGATTCGGTAGTGAGTAGTTTCGCAATATGACACAAGAATAAGTAGAGAAATTACTTGTGATGAAGATAGGAACGCTCTACAAAGAGACCTTAACAAAGTATATGATTGGGCAGAGGTAAATAGGATGGTATTTAACTCTGATAAATTTGAATCAATAAACATTTATGGAGACAGAGAAAGAAAGCTATATGCATATAAGGGACCTAATAATGAGACCATCACAAATAAGGAAGCAGTTAAAGACCTTGGTGTGATGATGAATAGGAACATGTTATGCAATGATCAAATAGCAACTCTGTTGGCAAAATGTAAAGCAAAAATGGGAATGTTGTTACGGCACTTCAAAACAAGAAAAGCTGAACACCATGATTATGCTTATAAAACATATGTTTTCGTAGTCCACTTGAATATTGCAATATGATATGGTACCCACACTATCAAAAGGATATTGCACAAATAGAGAGTGTACAAAGGTCCTTTACAGCTAGAATAGAAGAAGTTAAGGACCTAGACTACTGGGAAAGACTACAATTCTTAAAAAAATATATAAGTCTAGAAAAACGGAGAAGAGAACGCTACATGATAATTCAGGCATGGAAAACAGATAGAAGGAATAGCAGAAAATATCATGGAACTAAAAATATCAGAAAGAGCAAGCAGAGGTAGATTAATAGTGCCCAAAACTATACCAGGAAAAATAAGGAAAGCACACAGGACATTAATCCACTACGCACCAGCATCGATAATGCAGCGTCTATTCAATGCGTTGCCAGCTCATCTGAGGAATATATCAGGAGTGAGCGTAGATGTGTTTAAGAATAAGCTCGACAAATATCTAAACTGCATCCCAGACCATCCAAGATTGGAAGATGCAAAATATACCGGAAGATGTACTAGCAACTCTCTGGTAGACATTAGAGGTGCCTCACACTGAGGGACCTGGGGCAACCCGAACAAGATGTAAGGTCTGTAAGGTAAGGTAAGGCCATAGTAGAGTTGATAATAAGCCTATAGAAACTGCGCAATCGCAGCCTAGTTTCGGTACTAGCCAGAAATCAGCGGCCACGAGTAATCCGAGTAATTCTCAGAATAATGTTAACAGTAATCAAGTAGCTGTGAAAATGTCGCATCTCTTCGACCGACAGCGTTACCGACAGCCACCCTTCTATTGAGTAATGATGGGAATCGGATCCCGGTTCGAGCATTTTTAGACAGCGGATCTCAAAGAACGTTCATTAACCCAGATGTCGTTGAGAGATTGAACTTAGTGCCCATAAAACAAGTGGAACTTACATTAATTCCGTTTGGTGATAATGTTGAAACTAAAATGTTTGATGTAGTAAGAGTAATGGTTCAAGCAGGTACTAAACGTATCAAATTAAATGCTGTTGTTTGTAATCATGGTTTAAACACTTCCATACCACACACCTGGTCTACCCCCCCCAAAAACAAAAACCGGTGTATCTGCGATTGCAAGAACGAGGTGTTAAACTGGCAGATAAGAATATTGAATCAGATACCCTCAGTGATATAGGTTTGATTATTGGTGCTGATTATTATAATGCATTTGTGTATTGTCACGATAAATATGATGATGTATATTTGCTTGGTAGCACCGCCGGTGCTGTTATTTTTGGTCCTATACCCAATTGGGCTTGTACTGTTATCAGTGATGGTGAAAATGTAAGATCTGTAATAAGCACACAGAGTATAGTTTGCTCGAGAGTCACTGCTTCTGTAAATCCTCTTGACGGTGAGGATATTTCTAGACTGTGGTCATTAGATACGATCGGCATCGGGAAGGATGCGCGATCCTATAACGATCAAGCAGCGATCGAACATTTCAATGAGACTATTGTAAAGACTGATAACAAATATACGATTGATTTGCCATTTAAGAGCGATGCCAGACCCCCTACGGGTTATAGAAAAGCCTTAGGTCAATTATATTCACTTAAGAGAACTTTCAGTCTAAACCAGTCATGTTGATCAATATCAGTCGGTTTTAGATGAGTATGTTAAGTTAGGATTTATTGAGGAGGTAAAGTTAGAAGATAACTCCTTTGATCCAGTTGATGGCATTAATCATTATTTACCTCACCACCCAGTTTTCAAGGAATCTGCTACGACTCCAATTAGGATAGTTTTCAATGCAAGTAGTAAGGAGTCACACCATGCAAAGTCCCTCAATGATTGTTTACATGCGGGACCTAATCTGGCGACGAAATTGACAGATATGCTGCTGGAATTTCGTCAGAACAAATATGCTGTAGTAGCAGACATAAGTAAAGCTTTCCTTAGAATAGGAATTAATGAAAATCACAGAGATTTCACAAGATTCTTATGGTTTGCTGATAGAGATTTTAAGCATGTCAAGACTTTTAGATTTAAGGTTTTATTGTTTGGAGCTACTTGTTCACCTTTTCTGCTGAATCAGACAATACAGTATCATTTGCAAAACTATTCAGATCCCATCGCCAGCTCAGTCAAGAAGTCCTTTTATGTGGATAACTTTATGAAAACTTATGAGAAATGTGAAGATTTAGAACTCGAGAGTAATAAGGTAAACCAAATTATGCTGGAAGCTAATATGCCTTTGGGAGAATGGGCTAGCAATTTGAGTTCATTTAATGATAAACATAGCCCAGATACTGTCAACTTGAATGCAGTAAAACTATTCGGTCTCTTGTGGGATACCTGTAATGACTCATTGAGTATAAAGATGCCTTCTCAGATTGTTACATATTTGAATAATCTAGGAAATGTTTGTACTTTGACTAAGAGAAAGGTTGTGTCTCTCCTTTCAACCATCTTTGATCCTTTGGGAATATTGACCCCCGTAACAATTAAGGGAAAACTATTTGTGAAGAAATTGTGGGAACTGAAAACTGACTGGGATGACGAACTGATGATGGATTTAAAGAAAGAGTTCGATGAATTGTTAAACCAACTCAGTTCTATTGAGGAGATCAAAGTCCCTAGATCTTGTTTTAATAAAGGAACTTGTAGCTTACATGTATTTGTTGATGCCTCTCATGTGGCTTATGGAGCCTGTGCGTATGTTGTTAGCAGTAAGCACACAAGTCACTTGCTAATTAGTAAGTCTCGAGTAGCCCCGAGCCCCTCACTCACTATTCCCCGTCAAGAATTACTTGCTTTGACTTTAGGCATGCGCCTAGCTGTTCATTTGCTAGAGATTTTTGGGGGAAAATTTTTCAGATTGTACTGTTTGGAGTGACTCCCAAGTAGCTTTGAGTTGGGTATTTTATGAAAGGTCTAAAGAAGTGTTTGTAACCAACAGAGTAAAGGAAATCAAGGACTTGAGTCCAGTCAAAATAACATCAGGTTGTTATATGTTAAGAGCGGGATAATCCTGCTGATTTAGTTACACGAGGTATTTCAATGTCTCTTTTGATTAAGTCAGGTTTGTGGTTTCATGGCCCGACCTGGATTATTGACAAAAATAAGTTTCCAGAACAAGAGGATGTAGTTTACATAGAGTCTGTTAATGTAATGAAATTATTGTAGAACCAGTTTTGAGAAACCCTGATGATGATGTACTTGTATTTAATTGTTCTGAGTTCTCCTCATTGAAACACGCATTAAGGATCGTAGGTAGATTGATCTTGTTTGGGAGAAGAATATTTCCTGATAAATTCAGGGAAAGTAATAATTTACTTGTTTTAATCAGAATCATGCAGCGTCAAGCTTTTCCAACGCTATATTATGCGTTGACTAATGGGTTACAAACCAGTTTTAGTGTTCCCTCTGAGTTAAGGAATCTATCAGCAATTAGGACTTTATGTTGATGAAATTGTGTCATTCGGTGCCAAGGAAGACTTCATAATGCAGAATTGCCAGAATTCGCTAAGCATCCAGTATACGTCCCCCCAGCCGACACCCCTTATGGCAACTTATAGTGTCTCATTATCACATACTCAACTTGCACGCAACACGAATACACTTGTGGTTATATTGAGACAACAGTTTTGGGCTGGAAAAATGAGACAGTCCGTTAAGAAGATCCTGAAAGAGTGCTTATTGTGTAAGAAAGCACAAAATCAACCTCTAAGTCTGCCTGGATTTCCCCCGTTACCACCCGAACGAGTTAAGCATCAGTCCCTTTTTCCGTGTTGGCGTCGACCTATACGGGAAACATTAATGTGGCTGAAAATGAAGTGAGAACGAGAATTGCGTATGTCTTGTTGTTTACATGCGCTACGTCAAAGAGCGGTTGCCCTATATGTGTGCAAACCATCCGAATGCCAAGAATTCCTCCTTGTTTTAGACAATTCGCGGCAAGACACGGACTTCCGAGAGTTTTAATAAGTGATAATGCGCCAAACTTCATTGCAGCCAGTAAGTTTCTAAGAGATATCAGCGAAGAGCCCGAAGTAAGAAATTATCTGACGGATCATAATTTAGAATGGAAGTTCATAACACCCCGATCACCTTGGAAAGGCGGCTTTTACGAGAGACTGATCGGAGTGGTGAAATCGTTGCTTACAAAGGGCCGTGTACAGAAAAAGAGTTTCGTTTATAGAACTCAATACCATCGTCGCTGAAGCCGAGAACATCATTTTCCCCCCCCCCCCCCCCCAATTAAAGCAGGCCACTAACATATGTCAACGAAGATAACGCCGACATCGCGCTCACCCCTGCTAGACTCTTATACGGCAGAGCTTTTACAATGGCTCCTCCTTTGAACAAGTTCGTCGACGTACCTTTCAATGAGAACGTCGAATTGAGGGAGAACTATGCAAGACTGTGTGAGACGATAAGAAAGTTTGAGAAATTGTGGCTACTTGACTATTTGTCTTCTCTTAGAGAGAGGCACAGAAACATCGAGTCTTCAACCATCTGTCCATTAAGCATAGGAGATTTGGTCCTTATAGTAAATGATAATTGTAAAAGACACAAGTACCCTTTGGGAATCATCGAGAAACTCCACGCAGGTCCTGATAATGTTATAGGCAAAGTCGAGATAAAAACAGCAAGTGGAAATTTTACAAGACCATTGAATCAAGTCATTCCACTCGAATGTAATGTCAGAGAGGAATCAACAACAGAAAGCGGACAGAATGAAGTAGGCGAGACCAGCGAGGCCTCAAACGAGGCTAGTCATATAAACATGACAACAAAGAAGACGATGGAGAGGGCCGAAACCAAGGACGTCGGAGGCGGCCTAGAGAGTGTTGCGGAGGATGACCCTACGACCTCAACAGGTTCCCCGCCTCTACAAGTGATGTCTGATCGTCGGCCCATGAGAAGAACTGCTGCTAAGGCCGACGAACAAAGAAAACAGTTGATTCGAGAAGGAGCGTTATAAGGACACTATACATGTGTCTTATGAATTTTTTGGTGGGGGAGGGTGTGAGGAATTCCTCTCACAACGATTTTATTTTCTAATATTTTTGAGTATTCACTTGTTTCCATGCTATTTGTCTTTTATTATAGTTATTAGTGTCTGTCTCATAAGAAATTTTTTGATTGATTTTTTACTGCGTATTGCCGTCTGTCAGGTAATCGACAGACAGGAACTATGTTACTGTATTTGTATTCATGTGAAAACCAAATGCATTCGCATGCCCATATATTTTGCAAAGATATGTACGTCTACATTGCATGACATAATAAGGGTGAAAGAACCACATCTATTCGAGAATGACACTCTTAACATTATTTTATCTGATTTTGCTATGTTCTAGTACGTAGTATCTGTGGTGCGGTTAGCACCGAAAAGATGGTTTTACACAAAGACGTAGTCTTTTGACATATAAACGTCAGTAGACGTTTTAGTAACGAAGTATAATTACTGTTTTAGTTATGATAATTCATTTGTCTTTATGTATGTGAAATTGTTCTTGGTGAATGTATTGCGCATATTACGTATGGTAAGAGTTGGTGTCATTGGGTCTTGTTTGTGCCTCTCGCCAGAGAAGCCATTAGGAGAGGTCAAAAGATCGGGAGGGGAAAAGAAGGGTAGTAGTTCGCCCCTCTGAACGCTCCTTTGCGTGCCCCTCTAGGGGTGTGTATGCGTATGTGCGTAGTACACTGTATGGGCATGATATCCCCCAAAACTGTATTGACACACACCACCAATTAATTCACTACATTTAATAAATATGTTGAAGTTGCACACTATTATATTTGGATTTATTTTGACAACGAAGTTGATAATTATTGTAAAGTTTTTTATGTTCATGAAAACCTTGTACGTCAGTTCTACATTCGTGGTAATTGAATAACTTGTCTCTTTTCCCCAACAAAACCCGAATGCAGGACGGAACGGACAGCTTCTTGGCTCAACTTTTGAGGTGACCTGTTATCTAGTGTTGTGTAGTGATGTGTGTGTGGATTTAGAAAGGGCGATTGCCCTGATTCTTTTAATTTTGTCGTAATTTGTTTCATTTGAGTGCCATTGATTTACAATTCCCCTTGAGTGATTAATTTCATTTGTCACTTATGTGTTGTTACTCTTTGATATGTTTAACTTTTAGTTATTAAATTAATTTTAATTTTACGTTTATCAAATGCGTTTCAATATCCCTCGATTTTATTTAATTTTTCCTATGTTTCAGTTTTGTGGATGGTGAATATGAATTGATCTGATAAACCTTTATTGTGTTCATATCTTAAGGTTATGCAAATAACTTAGAAACGAGATAACACAGCGGTCCTCTAAGGTCTGAAAATCAACCTGTGAGTACTCGCAACATTTAGAGAGAGAGAGAGAGAGAGAGAGGCACGTACCTCTCGTCGTATCTCGTGTAGCGATTTATGATCTGAGTTCATGTCTACAAGGACTGCTCAGTAAGTGAAAGTAAGTGAATTGTGCTACTATTCATTAATGATATTGGTGTGTTATCCTCGTTAATAATGAATTGGGTTGAGAGATATCTCCCCGTAATTTAGAAACCGCAAAGGGAGTTTTGTGGAGTTGTTACGTAAGGCTTTTAGCGGTTTTTGACCAAGTAACAACGTTAAGCATATAATACAGTCCACTATAAGTCCATCTTTTTCGCCACATACTCAGTATAACTTATAACGGTTTCACGGGACTTCACACTATCACGGAAAAGGCATATTCAAAGCGGTATTGAATCAGCTCATATATATATATTCATATATTTATATATGTATATATATATATATATATATATATATATGTATATATATATATATATATACTATATATATATATAGATATATATATATATATATATATATATATATATATATATCAGCGTGAAGGTGGACTATTAGAAACGTTGCAATTCATTACAATTCTTTATTTCCTACGTTTCGTAATATCATTATTACATCTTCAGGGAATCTGTTAAACAATAAATAAAATTAATTTAAAATTACTTAAAAATTACTTTAAAAATTACTCTAAAATTCAACATTTGTAAATTACAACACAATTAAAAAACACATACAGAAACGAAAAAAAAAAAATATAAAAATAAAAAGACCAAAGACCGCTAACCAACCTTGTGCCGAGAAGGCAAGAGACAGAATGACAGAACAAATAAAAGTTAGCTCAGGTACAGTTGTGTGGAGGAGGTCTGGGTATTTAACTGGGGAACCAGTTGTTTAATAAATAATGACTCCAGGATAGGCAGTTCATATGCATTGTTCGCTTGGCCTATGACTTGGAAATGACTTCTTTCTATATATATTTTACAATTTTTCGAATGGTTTGGTTCTTATATTAGAGTGTTCGGGATTGGAGAGCCTACAGCCAGTACGGAAACTTAATCCCCGATGAGAGTCGATTCTGACCCGCAGTAACCTCCTCGTGGATCCGACACATGTCCCAGAGTTCACACTTAGGGCAAGTATACTTATAGACCACGTTGGAGGTCAAGAGAGGGTCCAATCGATCTTTATATCTGAAAAAGGAACCGATTGTTAGCGGGTTTATTGGAATTAATTTTAGATTAATGGCACCATAATGTTTATGAATAATTTGTGCAAACTTTTTCCGAAAGGAGTCATTCATGTAAGAACGGGAATTTGGCATAAAAAGCTAATTTTGGTACTGTACATGGTTTGGCGACATTAGCGAATTGTTTGTTAAGAAACAAACGGAGTTTTTTATAAAACAAAGTCTGTGGGAAGCAATTATCCCTAAAATATCCAGAAAGGAAACTAATTTCTTGGTGGAAGGATTGCCAGTTCGATGTAATAAAAAATGCCCTGTGGAGGAGAGTAAAAATAGAGTTTAGTTTAAAATCATAAAAACAAGAACTATAGTAATTGGATCCTCGACCAGTAAAAGTTTTCTTTCTAAAAACAGATGTACTAAAAGAGCCATTATCCCTAGTGACAAGAACGTCTAAGAAAGGTAATTGATCGTTGTCACCTCTTTTTCCACGGTAAAATTAATGTTACTATGTTTAGTATTAACATATGCTAAAAAGGAGTCAATATCACAGTCATTTTTAAATAAGGCGAAGGTGTCATCAATATACCTACCATAAAAGAGTGGGTGGAACCTGAGTGGGCAGTCATCTAACATGCGTTCTTCCAGCGAGCACATGAAGATGTTGGCAAAAGTGGGACCCAGAGCCCATGGCTACACCGTCTGTTTGCTTATAAAGTTTGCCGTCAAAAACAAAGGCAGTGTCCCGCACTGCTAGTTCCAAAAGGGTTTTAAAAAACGAACGATTGAAATTATTAAAAACAGAATCTGGCTCAGGAAAAAGTTTGTTTAAGATAATATCGATAGTTTCTTCCACAGGGACATTAGTAAATAGAGATTCAACATCTAAACTGGCCATTTTCAAATCAGCGTCCTGTAATAGACCAACGTGGTCTATAAGTATACTTGCCCTAAGTGTAACTCTGGGACATATGTCGGATCCACGAGGAGGTTACTGCGGGTCAGAATCGACTCTCATCGGGGATTAAGTTTCCGTACTGGCTGTAGGCTCTCCAATCCCGAACACTCTAATATAAGAAACCATTCGAAAAATTGTAAAAGAAGTCATTTCCAAGTCATAGGCCAAGCGAACAATGCATATGAACTGCCTATCCTGGAGTCATTATTTATTAAACAACTGGTTCCCCAGTTAAATACCCAGACCTCCTCCACACAACTGTACCTGAGCTAACTTTTATTTGTTCTGTCATTCTGTCTCTTGCCTTCTCGGCACAAGGTTGGTTAGCGGTCTTTGGTCTTTTTATTTTTATATTTTTTTTTTTTTCGTTTCTGTATGTTTTTTAATTGTGTTGTAATTTACAAATGTTGAATTTTAGAGTAATTTTTAAAGTAATTTTTAAGTAATTTTAAATTAATTTTATTTATTGTTTAACAGATTCCCTGAAGATGTAATAATGATATTACGAAACGTAGGAAATAAAGAATTGTAATGAATTGCAACGTTTCTAATAGTCCACCTTCACGCTGAATGTGTTCCTACTGGGGCCGTCGCCTTCCTCTGTCTCCTATATATATATATATATATATATATATATATATATATATATATATATATGATTATAATCACTTTAGCAC
>NC_061089.1:38930945-38935983 GCF_015104395.2 Macrobrachium nipponense | reverse complement strand
GTGCTAAAGTGATTATAATCATATATATATATATATATATATATATATATATATATATATATATATATATATATATATATATATATACATATATATATATGAATATATATATATATATGAGCTGATTCAATACCGCTTTGAATATGCCTTTTCCGTGATAGTGTGAAGTCCCGTGAAACCGTTACAAGTTATACTGAGTATGGCGAAAAAGATGGACTTATAGTGGACTGTATTATATGCTTAACGTTGTTACTTGGTCAAAAACCGCTAAAAGCCTTACGTAACAACTCCACAAAACTCCCTTTGCGGTTTCTAAATTACGGGAGATATCTCTCAACCCAATTCATTATTAACGAGGATAACACACCAATATCATTAATGAATAGTAGCACAATTAAGTACTTTCACTTACTGAGCAGTCCTTGTAGACATGAACTCAGATCATAAATCGCTACACGAGATACGACGAGAGGTACGTGCCTCTCTCTCTCTCTCTCTCTCTCTCTCTCTCTCTCTCTCTCTCTAAATGTTGCGAGTACTCACAGGTTGATTTTCAGACCTTAGAGGACCGCTGTGTTATCTCGTTTCTAAGTTATTTGCATAACCTTAAGATATGAACACAATAAAGGTTTATCAGATCAATTCATATTCACCATCCACTGAAACATAGGAAAAATTAAATAAAATCAAGGGATATTGAAACGCATTTGATAAACGTAAAATTAAAATTAAATTAATAACTAAAAATTAAACATATCAAAGAGTCAACAAAAACATAAGTGACAAATGAAATTAATCACTCAAGGGGAATTGTAAATCAATGGCACTCAAATGAAACAAATTACGACAAATAAAAGAATCAGGGCAATCGCCCTTTCTAAATCCACACACACATCACTACAACAACACAGATAACAGGTCACCTCAAAAGTTGAGCCAAGAAGCTGTCCGTTCCGTCCTGCATTCGGGTTTTGTTGGGGAAAAGAGACAAGTTATTCAATTACCACGAATGTAGAAACTGACGTACAAGGTTTTCATGAACATAAAAAACTTTACAATAATTATCAACTTCGTTGTCAAAAATAAATTCCAAATATAATAGTGTGCAACTTCAACATATTTATTAAATGTAGTGAATTAATTGGTGGTGTGTGTCAATACAGTTTTGGGGGGATATCATGCCCATACAGTGTACTACGCACATACGCATACACACCCCTAGAGGGGCACGCAAAGGAGCGTTCAGAGGGGCGAACTACTACCCTTCTTTTCCCCTCCCGATCTTTTGACCTCTCCTGATGGCTTCTCTGGCGAGAGGCACAAACAAGACCCAATGACACCAACTCTTACCATACGTAATATGCGCAATACATTCACCAAGAACAATTTCACATACATAAGACAAATGAATTATCATACTAAAAAGTAATTATACTTCGTTTACTAAACGTCTACTGACGTTTATATGTCAAAAGACTACGTCTGTGTGTAAACCATCTTTTCGGTGCTACGCGTACCACAATACTACTACGAAACATAGCAAAATCAGATAAAAATTAATGTTAAGAGTGTCATTCTCGAATAGATGTGGTTCTTTCACCCTTATTATGTCATGCAATGTAGACGTACATATCTTTGCAAAATATATGGGCATGCGAATGCATTTGGTTTTCACATGAATGCAAATACAGTAACATAGTTCCTGTCTGTCGATTACCTGACAGACAGCAATACGCAGTAAAAATCAATCAATAACTTTCTTATGAGACAGACACTAATAACTATATAAAAGACAAATAGCATGGAAACAAGTGAATACTCAAAAATATTAGAAAATAAAATCGTGTGAGAGGAATTCCTCACAGAGTATATTTGTAACAAAACAAGTCAACCGCCAAAACGTTGCAAGTTGGCTGGCTTTGGCAGTTCAAAAGAGTGCCACGCATCTCTATATCCCTTCTTGATTGGGCAACTTTGTGTCTAAGGAGCCAGAATAACCAATCAGCTTCTTGCATAATGATGCCATTTGAAAAGGGGTATTAGAAACAGGCCGGACTACCGATCAGATCAGTTAGTTAGCGGGTCTCATACAGTAGACTGGGTCGAGACACGAGTGCCCAGTGCCCGCATTCCCGTCGCCGTCGCCCGCCACACAAAGACGTGTGTCACCATGAGTGTCAATAACAGTCTAACCTGCCGTCCGGTTGTGCACTAGCATAGTTAACGTAGTAATTACAGTTAAAGGCCACCTGTGTAGCTAACAAGAATAAACCTGTGTTAAACGTTTCCTCGATTATTATTTTTGCATGTCCTACATTGCATGCACGTAAACTTATCTCTCTCCTGTTTTTCCTTCATATCCCGAACCCACAAATGACCGAGATCAGGTCATATAATTTTGGTGTCAGCCGTGGGGTCCTGTGGGGTTCCTGAGTCCTGTAAGGTCCTGTAGGGTCTTGCGGATCCTGTGAGGTTTTATAAGGTCTTCTGAGGTCTTGTGAGGTCTCATGAGGTGTCTAAAAAACGTTAGTCCTAAATCATTTTAGGCGACAAACAGTGATACAAAGTGAAATAAACATGGAAACGAGAGAAAGTTTAATGAACTGTGATGACGAGGGAAATGGTGAAACGAACGAACTGGATAACAACAGTTATGGCTAAAGGCTAATCGGCAGAAAGTGGCGAACCATGCTAAGAATGGTAACAATAAATCGAGTGGCCCTACGATTTCGAAATACACATGGCTAACCAGAAAGACAGTGTACAATCACACACCCTACGATTCCGAAATGCGCAGTGCTAACCAGAAAGACAGTGTACAATCACACACCCTACGATTCCGAAATGCGCAGTGCTAACCAGTAAGACAGTGTACAATCACACACCCTACGATTTCGAAAAACGTAGTGCTAACTAGACAGACAGTGCGATCGCAGAAATTGTAAATAAATTACCGCTAATATAGACAGTTTCACGACTGAATTTGATGACAAACGGGCGAGAGAATAATTCCAATCTGCGGAAGTATTCACAAAATATTGGAAAAATCCGTACGAGACATACGAACAGACAAAGACTAATGTGGGAGAATTCAAAATCGACGGTTACAGCGCCAAATTCAAACGACGGTGGTGCCGTGGTGGTGGCACCCGAACACCCTTCATGACCCCCTGAGTAACCGACTCATGTAGTAGACCAAGTAGAGGAGTAACGAACGCATTTTGAACGGAGTGATGGCAATGGTAAGGAGCAGTCCAACCCCACCAGGAAGGATGGAAGGTGGCAGCAGGAGGTCGCATGGAGGTAATGCCAGGAAGGTACCCCAGGCTAGCCCCAGTGCCGTGCTGGACTGTTATGCAGTTCCCGAGAACAAGGGACGCCTTGTTGTCTTGTTGTGATGGAAGGGATGCAAATCCTCACCCTTGAGGAGTACGGGAGTAGAGAACAACCTGTCCACCCACGAGTCAAGAATGCTGAGACAGAGACAGGTCGACCAGAACCTCTCCCCCTTGACCCTGGGGAAGGGGGAAGTCCACTCCTACTTCTGATCGCGACCTATTGAAGAGTAGAGGGATGGTATTAAAATGGTGAATAGTACAGAAGTTTCCTTACCTACCTCGACCCGTGAAGGAAGTCACGATGCCTGCCTAAGATATGAATAGGATGAAGCGATGTTAGAATTAGGAATAGCTGATAGACGTCAGATGACAGCCAGCAACCATTGAGAGAATCCAGGCACGATGTGAAGAAGATACAAGCAAACTAATAGCATCAGTAGCGAACCGCTGGCACCGCTGCTGGCACTAATAGTTTAAGCCGCTGACCTGTGAGCAAATTGCATAGAAAATGGGAACATCTGAACCGTATGGCAGAGAGGGACAGTATAGGATAGTGTCTTGGGATACTATGGGGATGTGATGAGAGGATACCCTTCACACCCCTGGAGGTGGGAAACCACGCCCCGCCTAGAAGCCGTCTCCCTACCCGCTGTCATGATTGCTAAAAACTTGTCACTGATAGTAATATTAGATCGACTGCACAATGAACGAGTTGTGTAGCCTTTAGTAGTGTAATCAATAGCATGTTGTATTAAGGTAATGCAGATAGGGAATTTGTAAAAAGTAACATTAAAAAAAAATGTATAAAAAAGAAAAAATTAAGAGAAAAAAAGGATGGTTCTCTAGGGCGTGTTCCGATCACATTTAAAGTATCACGAACGACAGTGCATCCCATTTGTCCACATTGAAGAATTGTAATTAAGATTTAAAGAGAGAATTATTAACGTAAACTCATTAAAGAGTTTGTTTGAGTAAAGTAACGAGACTGATATTTGTTGAAAGAGTAGTCAGATTTTCATTGCGAAAGAAGTATTTTTTAAATTTGATGACGAAGTGAGAACAAATTGTATTTTGTCCTTGATATAGAGATACCCTTAAGAATGTTAATTTCTCATCAAGATCGTAGGATCGAGCAACTGTTAGTTTGACATTGTGGGAATTGATCATATCATTAAAAAAAAAAAAAAAAAGTAAGAAGAGTAGCAGACGCTCTTCCCAAGAGTACTGTAAGACATGAGCCACACAGAGAGAGAGGAACTGCAATGCATACAGTTAAATGTTTCAGTTACACCTGTGGGTGAGTCGCACAGAAAACAGAGGCAAGTATGTCAGCTGTTGTGTGAACGTGTTGAGTGAAGTGGCCATGGAAGTGTGCATGTATTGAGGTGCGTGGGGGTTTGCTTGTGTGTAAGGGAGTTGACTGATAAGTCACAGTTTTCTGAACATGCACGAGATAAATGCTTAGTGAAAGAAAGAAAGAAAGAAAGAAAAAGAAAAGAGTAACTTGTTGTGCCACCGTTCCTCCCTCTTCGATAAAGCAAACCATCCACATAATTTGTAAGTGCGTGTAGGTGCCTTGGTAGCATACCACCGCGAGTCATGAATAAATGTGTCCGTCACAAAGTGAGCAGAGAATATCATAAAAACATGCTTATGCACTTTTGTTTCATGTCAGTTATTGCTGAGAATTTGATGTCTAA
>NC_061089.1:38915945-38925945 GCF_015104395.2 Macrobrachium nipponense | reverse complement strand
TTGGGTTAATCAAAAACAACAAAAACAACAGCAATAAAATTAGTAAAAGTCTCTCCTTGTCTTAGTCCAGTCCTCACACTACACAGTTGTGGTATTGTGCATAGGTGACTGTGTCTGACGAGAATACTACATAATAATCATTGTTTCTACAGCTTGTTCCTAGTCTGTGTTTCTGGCAACCACATGTCAAGGGTCGACCCTTGTGGTCGGTCTTCGTTTGACGTTTCTGGTGGCGTCTGCCTGTAGGGCCCCACCAGTGGGAGGCCTAGGTACATCGTAAATCATATTTCTGAATATCACCTCTTGTGGCCCGCCAGCTACCTTCAATATTTTGTGTGGAAGCCTTTGTCACGGGGTCTACAAAATTTGGGAATTATTCACAGTTTTGTGAATGTTGCCCACAACTTCTGGTTTTGACTATGAGGCCCAGCAATCACTAATATCAGCGCCGTTAAGATTACACCTGTTAATCTATTCAACGAAGGTTTCACGTGATCGATCGTGTACCGAGATCATAAGTTCGTTTCGAATCACTTTCGAAATCACTGAACATCTACACTACTTCAATATCCCTATCTTTGTTATGGTATTTTGTCTTCGTTAGTTACAACGATCTTTTTAGAAAAGTGAAAATTACTGAAAATGTATCAGTAAATAATATGTTAATTTTGCGTATTTTAGTGTAATAAAAAACTTTTACTGAATTGTATTGTGCACGTGAACCGATGGGTGGTTCAGGGGTTTGGCTTACAAATATAGTCTTCTTCTTTCCCACCGTTATCCATAAACTAAAGGGTTGGTTGCCTGATGCTCCTTTCCTTACAATATCAGGCATATGGTTTATTATTTGGCAGAGGGTTTCTTCAGACCCCATGCCCTTGCTGTCATCAACCACAGTTATTGGCAATGGGCCTCGCCTTTGACTAAAAAGTCCACCTGCAAGGCAGCAGCTTCCACAGTCATTGGCGGTGGGCCCAGCCTTTTGCTAAAAAGTAAGACTGCAAGGCAGCAGTTTCCACAGTTATTGGTTGTGGGTCTAGCCTTTTGCTAAAAAGTAAGACTGCAAGGCAGTAGTTTCCACAGTTATTGGTTGTGGGTCTAGCCTTTTGCTAAAAAGTAAGACTGCAAGGCAGTAGTTTCCACAGTTATTGGTTGTGGGTCTAGCCTTTTGCTAAAAAGTAAGAATGCAAGGCAGCAGCTGTCCTTTTAGTCGCCTTTTACGACACACAGGACCTACGGTGGCTTACAAATATAGTAGGACCTCATAACTAGAGTAGGTATAAGCATAACATAACGTTTTGTCTAATGAATACCTACAAAATGAGAAAACACGAGAATTCTCAAAACTCTCAGGTATAACTTGTGTTCCAAAGACACCCTTTCCTTTGTTGAGCAGTGTCACCTCAGGGTCTGATCATTCTAATAATTTTTCATTTGAATATCGTACGCCCTTGCCTTTTACTTTGTATAAAGAAACTTTTTAAGTGATGAATTAAACCTGAGATCAGTAGCTGATTTTATTTTACTTTATTTTTCTCTCCTTTCACAAGTTGCTTTTATTTATTTATTTATTTATTTATTTATTTATTTATTTATTTATTTATTTATTTATTTATTTTTGTCTCTTGCTTTCTTAGGACCATCTTTTATTTTCCCAAATCTGATTTTCTTAAATTCTCCCTCCCTGCTAATCCTTGGTATTCTTAATTTCTTTTCTTTTGGTCTTTTACACCCCATTCCAGCTCTAATTTTCTTTCTCCTTTGCCCCCCTTTTTCACTTTCTCATTCTTTCTTCACCCATTCATTTTTATTCTCTATATTCCCCCTCTTTTCCCTCATAGGCGAGAGTAGTTCGGTAGGCTACATGTTTTTCATCTAAGGTAACATACACCGTATTGGTCACAAAACAAGGAAATCTTTTTCTCTCGTATGTAACACAGCATAAAAATTTACACTTTGTAATCAGAATAAAATTCTAATAACATTATAAAAGTTAATTTTTAGTCTCTCACTTACCAACGTGTGAGCCGACTTTCTTGCTTAAGATGACCGGCTCCAACCTAATTGCTCCATCCTTTCAACAATTTCCAATTTGTTATTTAAGGGTCAACACCTCCCTCGCCCTCTTTGGACGAGGTGGAGCCATACATAATCCGCAGCATGAAACACAACATATACTGCATAATGGAGGAGTTATGGAGTTCCATTTGACAACGTCCTAGAGAGAGAGAGAGAGAGAGAGAGAGAGAGAGAGAGAGAGAGAGAGAGAGAGAGAGAGAGAAAGAGTGTGTGTGTGTAATTGCTGTATGGATCGTTAACGATCGAATTGGCTGTTGGTGAGTTCTGGGTTGTCTGCTGGTGCAGTTGATGTTGGTTGTTGGAATCAGATGACATATCCATATCAACCAATAACAAGCGATAAACATGATGTGTTAAGTGACGTCAAGCTTTTGAGCCAATAGCCATCGTGAAAGATAACGTACTCTTTCCCAAGGTCTATAAACCTGGCTTTTTCCCTTAACTCTTTTGCTCTGTATGTTCGTGAGTTTGTTTCTTAGCGCATCATGAGCGTTTGGAAGACACGCTGATCTTACGAAAATTTATATCTTAAACATAGTTTCAAAACAGACAAAATATCACACATTAACAAAGACTCTACTTTACTCTGTAGATGGGGACTGCAAATGAGGGATAGGTCAGGGCGAGAGATTCACACATCCCAGCATCTCGGACAATGTATTGTACAGTGGGCTGCTGCCAAAGCTCATCGGGCGAGATTTAAAATATTTATCGTATTAAGGTATCACCATTTTAAACATAGGAAATATCGCAACTTCGAAATATTGCAACTCAAAACATATCCCAACATGTGGAGACATTTCTTTACCTTTTAATTCTCTTCACTGAAAGGGGCCATGCCAATAGCTCCAAAATCAGTGGGTTTAAAGATCTGAAACATTTTAATGACTGCAGAAAACTTCTTGAATCACAATACACGATAAAACTATTTCCATTCTGAGTTAAAATTTCCATTAAGGCCATTAAAATGACGGGCAGTTCTGCTGTAAAAGTAGACGCAACACATGATAATCTCCCTCTTCTTTCTGTGTCAGAGAAGGCCACTCCAAAGCCAACGCCAGCATCTGATTTTGAGCCATCCATGAAAACTGCAACGTTGACATGTTGCGAGAAATTATCTGAAAAATATTGACCATATTGCCTCATTGGACATGTCTGTCTTTGTACAGTTAAAATATCAACAAAATTTCACCTCTGGAAGATTCCAGCGGGTGCTAACAGAATACCTTGCAGATAAAATCTCTATCATTGGCATGCTTAATTACCTGATAATACATTTTGCTCTGAAAGCAAATGGTAGAGGTTGCTTGTGGCTGATTTTCATAAAATTGTCAGTGCCTGCCATTTCTGATTCTAGGCAGATGATGGATTGATCCTGTGGTAAAAGTCACTTGGAAGACATAGCAAAGCCATGAGAATTCATTTGGGAGGCTAGTGAATGTGACGTACAAAACATATGGTATATTGAAGAAATAAAATAATTAAGCAGTTGAAATATCTAAGTATGACGATCAACAAAACAAAAGACTTTTTCAGAGCATATATAGACAAGAGCCCAGGTTAAAGTAAAACAGACTGTAAACATGGCTAACGCAAGCATTTTATGTCTAGGCCAGTCCCTTTACGACGCTCCCCTGATGGCTGTTGATAAGCTAGTCACAGGGCTAGAAACAGTGTTGCCACACGTACGATAATTATCGTACATGTACGATAAAAACGGCCTTGGTACGATGTACGGTAGCATTTTCCATTATCGTACGGTTTGTACGATAATTCTAAGGTTTTGATATGTATATAATTACAAATATAAGTAATCGGTGAACTCCTCCATAAAACAGGCTAATTTCTAGAAAAAAAAAAAAAAAAAAATTCCGTCCGTACATGGCTTGTTGCCGCTTGTCTCCAATTGTAACGTGGTTCCTTGGCTATTGGAACAGTGGGAGGCACTGAAGCTATTTTCTCGGAGAAGTGGCTAGCTGAGAAACTATTAGCAACAGAGTTTATTATCAACTACCTCCATGATCCTTTCATGAAGTTATATTTCATGTCCCTTGACTGAGTTCTTCCAAAGTTTACAGAGTTCAACAAATTTTTCAAGTCAGATAAAGCAGTAATAACAGTTCTCCATGATAGTGTCCATGCTATTCAGAGACCTCCTTCTCTCATTTATGGACAGGACCTATGTAATGAAAACTTATCTAAATACTGTAAATCCTGAAAGACATGACAGGCATCTTATAGTGACAACCAAAGTTATGCAGGGATTTAAAAAACCCTCCATACAGGAAAAGAAAGCTCAACAGCAGGAGTTTTTTCAGAGGTGTAGAAGTTTCCTTGTAGTGGCATACACAGAAATAAAGAAGAGGTATAATTTCAATGATGGTGTCCTGTCAAAGTTAAACTGTCTCTGTTCAAAAAATGTCTCTCATCAAATTCAGAATTAGATAAAGAATCCCCTTCTTATTCCCTCTTGCATTCAATGGAGAATGTTTCCCATATTGCAACATGAACTTAAACATCTCGTTAATGAATCACCTGATAAGTTCTGGGGAGAAGTGTCCCAAAAAGAGTCTAGTTTTTCAGACCTAGCCAATTTTGCTCTAACTGCTCTTTGCTTGCCACACTCTAATATCTATATAGACCCAAATGTTTGTTAATTACCAAATATTTACGGTCTTCTGGAGCAACTTCCATTTGCAAATAAGCATTCTTGAGATCAAGTCTGGTATACTTATATCCAGACACATTGGAAATTAATTCTGACATATTAGGTAATGGGAATTTAGATTCATGAAGAATTTCCTTTATTTTACGAAAATCCCCACAAATCCTAAGGGATCCATTCTGCTTCCTGACAGTAACAATTGGTAAGGCATAATCTAGAATTCTACTCTTTCAATAATCTTATTTTTTTTCAAGCTCTTGCAGTGTACTCTCAACCTCACTGCGTAACATCAGTGGCACTGTGCGGCCCTTCTGAAAAACAGGAACATGACCAACTTTAGGATACAATCGAGCTTGGCAGTCCTTAATAGGTTTCAAACTATCTCGTTATAGTTTTCCACAAAATCTTTTATATTTAACAGATGGACGTTAATTAGTTTGCACTTATCTATTAAATTCTTACCAATCAAGTTATTTGCGGAGTCTGACCCAACAACTAGGAATTCAATGTCTGAATGATTTTGCTGTTTGTATTGAAAATTTGAAACTTTGACCTTCCCAAATACTTTAATTGGCACTTGGTTATAACCCTGCAATTTAGTTCTACAGTTCAGTAATGTACAATTTAACTTCTTGAAATCATCATACTTTAATGTGGAAATAGCTGAACCAGTGTCAATTTCAAATAAAAATGGCTTATGATTCAATTGACAACTAACAACATAAGGTTGAACAGAACTCTTGTTTACTATACATTTCAAATCAAGTGACTCTTCATCATTGGATTCCTCTTCTTGGATTATAACTTCGTGGGTATTCTTCAATTGGGGTTTCGTCATTGGCGGCGCTCTTGTGAAAACCAACCTGAAGCTGCTGTACAAGCCTAAGAAGACAATTGTCATAACTTAATACTTTCGCAGGCTTAAGGTGGATTAAATACACACTTCGTGTAAAGTACTCACAGCTTTATTGTTCCGTCACTCCATTACAGGTGGTATAATAGGCATAGTGTTACTCTCCTTGTGGCGGGATCACAAGCTCAAAAACAAGCTGCGCGCAGAATCCGCCCCCCCCCCCCCCCCCCCCACAAATACCTAATCAATCCAGCTGCCAAACCCACAATCTGTCACACTTTCCTCTTTACACTACAGCATACACGCAGGACAATTGACAATACTTACACAAAAAAAAAACACAACACACACACAAACACATGTACTTACCAACCACTCCAGTTACTCGGGCTATGCTGTGCTGTCCGCCTGTCGAGGGCACAGAGATACCAACCACACACAACACCCAAGGACTACAACCCAAACAACACACAACAACCAAGGACCACAACAACACACAACAACAGAGGAACACAATCACAACACAGCAAACAACCAAGGAACACAACCCCACAACTCAACACCACAACAACAAACAAGGAACACAACCACAACTCAGCAACATAGCAAACAACAAGGAACTCAACAACAACCAAGGAACAACACCACAACAAAAGACCACTGCACAAACAATCACTGACACAAAAAGGCAACATACACACCCACTAACAACACTAAGGAATCACAATAGCACAAAAAACAACAACACAACTTATCTGACCAAAATGCCTTCAACACACTCCTGCTAACACTACTGGCTGTCACAGGCTCTAACTCAAGACTGACTAAAAACACTCACTCAAAACACAGAACCCTGATCTCTATCAGCACCAGCAGACAACCCAGCACTTACCAACAGCCAATACAGTTGTTAACCTTTCAACCCCCAATTACCCTCTCTCTCTCCTCTCTCTCTCGTCGGTCTCAATCCTCATCTCTCTCTCGTCTCTCTCTCTCTCTCTCTCATCACACACACACACACACAGACGGTTGTCAAATGGAACTCCATAACTCCTCCATATCCTGATCCTGGCTGCCCTTTTCCGGAATCTTACCTCTTTTTGACCGGGTCCCGCCAGCATCACAAAGTAGAAAAATAGTAATGTATCTCTATATCAGGGTTGTAACAGTAGCTATATGCAGTATGTATGCTATCTTTTTTAGATCACTTGAAGAAAAGCGACCCCAACACACGCTGGGGTCCCTTTTCTTCAGGTGGAAAATATTGGGGTCGCTTTTCTTAAGGTGAGGAATTAACAGGGGTTACAGTAAGGCCGTGGCGGAGCGGCGCTTCGCGCCTTATCCGCATATTTAAAGATTCTTGGCAAGCTCGGTATGTTCTTGCAAGAGGTAATGTTGCGCTGCACGAGCTAGCCACAGGGGTTACAGCAGGTTTGATTATTTTTGTACTTAAATTGCAAGACAATACCCTTTTATTTAACTATAGATTGTTTGTCTAACTTCGTGTTTTTAACAAATGTTTAATAAAGTAGTTTTTAATTAATATATATCTATATTTTTTTCTCCTTTTTTCTATAATATTATGAGCTAAAGTGGGTCACCTGAAGATTAGAGACACCAACAAGCAGGGGTCATTTATCTTCAGATGGAAAATATTGGGGTCGCTTTTCTTCAGGAGGAAAATATTGGGGTTGATTTTCTTCAGGAGAGGTATTAGGGTCGCTAATCTTCAGGTGATCCTATTTTTTTCAGTTTTAGACATCAAAGGTAGTGTTGGAATTGTTTAACATCGAAATTCTGAAATGTCACCCTTGGGGAGATCCGGCCAGGATGACGTAAACAGGCGGGCGATGTCCGACACATTTCCCAAGACGGGCGGGCCAGGCCCACCGCAGGTCCTGGGATGAGCATTGGATGTCCTCCACGTGTCCTGTGACAGGCGGGCTGGGCCCACTGTGGGTCGCAAACGGGAGTGCAATGTCCGCCACGGGTCCCAGGACAGGAGGGCTGGGCCCGCCGCAGATCCCAGGACGGGCGGCCGATGTCCGCCGTGTGTCCCTGGACAGGTGAGCAATGTCCACCCCGTGTACGGGGACGGCTAGGCCAGGCCCGCCATGTGTTCCGGGAAGAGCAGACAGGGCCTGCCGCCGGTCCAGGGACGGGCGGGCGATATCCGCTACTTATTCCGGGACGGACAGGCCAGGCCTGTCGTGGGTCCCAGGACAGGCGGGCCGGGCCCACCGCAGGTCCCTAGACAGGCAGGCGGGGCTTGCCGCAGTTCCTGGGACAGGCGAGCAATGTCCACCACATGTCCCAGGATGGGTGAGCGATGTCTGCCATGTGTCCCTGGATGGGTGGGCTGGGCCCGCTGTGGGTCCTGGGATGGGTGGGTGATGTCCGTCATGGAACCCAGTACAGGCGTGCTGGGCCCACTGCAGGTCTCGGGACGGGCGGGCGATGTCCACCACGTTTCTAGGGACAGGCAGGCCGGGGCACCCGCTGGTCCTGGGATGGGCGGGCGATGTCCGTCACGTGTCCCGAGATGGGCAGGCCAGGCCTGCCACGGGTCCAGGGACGCATGGTCAATGTCCGCCTTGTATCCCGGGACGGGCGAGGCGGGTCCGCCGTGGGGCCCCAAGATGGGCATGTGATGTCTGCCTTGGAAGCCGGTACGGGCGTGACGGGCCCACTGTGGTTCCCAGAACAGGCGGGCGATGTCCACCTCATGTCCCTGGACGGGCCGGCAGGGTCCAACGCGGGTCTCTGGATAGACGGGCGATTTCTGCCAAGTGTCTCGGGACGGGCAGTCCGGGCCAGCCGAGGGTCCTGGGAAAGGTGGGCGATGTCCGCCATGTGTCCCGGGACGGGGAGGCCAGGCCCGCCACGGGTCCAGGGACCAGCAGGCGATGTCCGCCTCATATCCCAGGATAGGCGGCCCGGGCCCGCCGCAGGTCTCGGGACAGGTGTGCGATGTCCGCCTCGTGTCCAGGGACGTCCAGTCCGGGCCCACCGTGGTTCCCAGGATGGGCGGGCGATAACCACCACGTGTCCAGGGATGGACGGGCGATGTCCACCACGTGTCCCTGGACAGGCGGGCCGGGTCCGCCAAGGGTCTCAGGACAGGCAGGCAATGACCGCCTCATGTCCCAGGACAGGCGGGCGATATCCGCCACGTGTCCCTGGACGGGAGGGCAATATCCACCACGTGTCCCTGGACGTGTGGGCTTAGCCTGCTGTGGGTACTGGGAAGGTAGGTGATGTCTGCCACTTGTCCCTGGACAGGCAGGTGATGTGCCAGGATGGGCAGGCGATGTCCGCCACACGTCCCGGGACGGAAGGGTGATGTCCGCCACATGTCATGGGATGAGCAAGCCTGGCCCATCGTGGTGCCCCGAGACAGCCGGGCGATGTCTGCCATGGAACCCAGTACGGGTGTGACGGGCCCACCGCTGGTCCCGGGACAGGCGGGCGATGTCCACCTCGTGTCCCGGGATGGGCGGGCCGGGCCCATCGCAGGTCCCATGACAGGCGGGCGATGTCCAATGCATGTCCCGGGACGGGCGGGCCGGGCCCGCCACGGTTCCTCTGATGGGCGGGCAATGTCCGCAGCGGGTCCTGGGATGGGCGTGCCTGCCCTGCCATATGTCCTGGGATGGGCAGGAGATGTCCGCCACCGGTCCCGGGATCGCCCGCCACGGGTCCTTTGATGGGCAGGTGATGTCCCCCACGGGTCCTGGGTACGGGGCAGACCCGGCCCATCAAAGGGTCCCCGGTAAGAGACAGGCGATGTCTGTCACAAGTCACTGGCTGGGTGCACCACAGGTCCTGGGACGGCTGTTACGATGTCTGCCATGGGTTCCGGGACAGGCAGGCAATGCCTGTCACAGGTCCCAGGATGTGCGGGCTGGGGCCACCATGGGTCCCAGGACGGGCGGGCGATGACCGCCATGGGTCCCAGAACATGCGTCCAGGCCCACCACGGATCCATGGACGGACGGGTGGGCGATGTCCGCCTCGGATCCAGGGACAGGCGGGCTGGGCCCACCATGGGTGCCGGGCGGGCGGGCCAGGCCCTGCCATGCGTCCTGGGATTGGCGGGCAATGTCTGCCAC
Organism: Macrobrachium nipponense; assembly: GCF_015104395.2. Classification (NCBI taxonomy): domain Eukaryota; kingdom Metazoa; phylum Arthropoda; class Malacostraca; order Decapoda; family Palaemonidae; genus Macrobrachium; species Macrobrachium nipponense. The sequence continues at coordinate 38,916,236 of NC_061089.1, read as the reverse complement.
ATGTCCGAGGATGGTCAGACCGGGCCAGCCACGTGACCAGCAGGCAATGTCTGCCATGTGTCCCAGGATAGTCGGGCCGGGCCAGCCACGGGTCTCGGGACGAATGAGTGATGATCACCATGGATCCCGGGACAGGCAGGCCTGGCCCTCTACAGGTCCCGGGATGGTCGGGCGATGTCTGCCACAGGTTCCTGGATGAGCGGGCAATTTCTGCAACGGGTCCCGGCGTGAGCGGGCGATGTACACCACGGGTCCCGGGACTGGTGGGCAATATCCGCATCATATCCCAGG
>NC_061089.1:38885217-38915445 GCF_015104395.2 Macrobrachium nipponense | reverse complement strand
ATCATATCCCAGGAAGTGCAGGCCGGAGCCCGCCATGGGTCCCAGGACAGGCAGGCGATGCCCGCTACGTGTCCTGGGATGGGCGGGCCCTCACCTGCCCTTCCTGTGACGGGCATTCAAGGTCTGCCACAGGTCCCGGGACGGGCGGGCGAGGTCCGCTTTGGTTCCCGGGATGGGTGGGTGATATCCGCGCGGGTTTTAGGACAGGTGGGCCAGGCCTACCTTAGGTCCCGGGATGGGTGGGTGATGTCTGCAACGGGTCTCAGGATGGGTGGGAAAGGTTCGCCAAGTGTCCCAAGACGGGCGGGCTAGGCCCGTCGGGGGTCCCAGGACAGGAGGGCGATGTCCGCTATGGGTCCCACCAGGACGGGCAGGCGATGTCTGCCACGAGTCCTGAGAAGGGCGGGCAAGGCCCACAACAGGTTCTGGGTCAGTTGGGCGAGGCCGGCCTGGCATGGGTGCTGGGACGGGCGAGCAAGGCCTGTCACGGCCCACCACAGGTCGGAACGGGTGGGCGAGCCCTGCCATGGGTTCCGGGATGGGAGGCCGAGGCCTGTCATAGGTCCCGGGACGGGCAGGTGATGCCCGCCACTGGTGCCAGGGTGGGCTGGTGAGGCCCGCCATGGGTGCCGGGACTGGCGGGTGAGACCAACCACGGGTGGGCAAGACCCGCCACGGTTGCCAGGACGGTCGTGCGGGAGACCAGGTTGGGTCGCCAGATGTGGGGCCCTCTATGGGGAAGAGACTGGGTCCGGCCACCTGGGGTGTGGACCCCGGTGGTGTGGCGACCAGGTCGGGCCAACAGGTGTTGGGTCCCCGGCCAGGAGGCGACCAGTTCAGAATGCCATGGGTGGGGCCTCCACCGGGAAACATACAGGTTGGGCCGCCTGGGGTGGGGCCCCCGCCGGTGAGGTGACCATGTCAGACCGCCAGTGGTTGGGCCCCCGTCAGGAAGGTGACCAGATTAGAACGCCATGGGTGGGAAACTCAGTCTGGCTGCCAGGGGTGGAGCCTCCAGTGGGGAAGCAAATTGGTTGGGCTGCCAGGAGTGGGCTCCCCAGTGGGGAGGCGACGGGGTATTGCCACCAGGGTTGAGGACCCTTGTGGGAAGGACACCGTTTTGGTCCCCTGGGGTAGGGCCCCAGGTGGGGAGGAGACTGGGTCGGGCTGCCTGGCGTGGTGCCCCTAGCCAGGAGGAAAAAATGTCTAGTTTTTCAAACCTACCCAATTTTGCTCTAACTGCTCTTTGATTGCCGCACTCTAATGGTGAATCCAAACGAGTGTTCAGTAAAATTAGCCTCTTTAAAACTAAACAAAGAAACAGACTGAAAACAAAGACAGTTGATGGGGCTCTTCTCTCTGCTAGTTGCATCAAAGGTTCAGGAGGCTCATGTGTTCATTTTACTCCTGCAAATGATGTTTTACAGAATAAATAATCATGCACAATTATTCCAGAAGATCAGAGAACATAAATTTGATTTGGAAGAAGATTCTTAAAGATATACTTTACAATTGTTATTGTTATTAATTTGTTTATCATCGGATAGTTATCAGTACCAGTCATGTTTAATTATATATATTTATTTTAAATCACTACTCAGTGATGCTATTTTCATTTTCAATGTTTTGGGGTGTTTAAAGATATGTATGAGTGGGCCTATCAGCTCGCATATATTCGTGTTAATTCGTTATCAGTTTAGTTCACATTATGGAAAGAAGTGACGTTCTAAGCTGTATACTTTTTTTGTTACCACAGTGTTGATACAATATAGTAATAATTTGTTCATAACAATTATTCATAATTCCATTTTTTCGTTTTTGTAGAGAGAAAAGTTTCATTTGTATTTTTTTTTTTCTTAATTATGTAAATTGCCAGATATTAATGACTACAAAGAAATCATACATATATTCATTATTTTGTCAAATTATAAAAATGTGTTATACATCAGAAACAGTGTAAGATAATAATTACGATAAAATCTATAATTTTGAAATATTTTTACTGAAAATCCCATAATTTTGAGGAGCCAGTATGATAATTCTAATCTGAGAGTGTGGCAACACTGGCTGGAAACTCTATCTCTCTCGAGAATTCACATGGGCAGGATGTATGTTCCACCTCTTCTAAGGGATACATCTTTCAAAAGCATTCCTCAGAAGAGGTAGTATGGAGGAGTTATGGAGTTCCATTTGACAACGTCTGTGTGTGTGTGAGAGAGAGAGAGAGAGTAATTGGTGGTTGGATGGTTAACGACTGGTGGTTGGCTGGGTTGTTTGCTGGTAGAGATCAGAGTTCTGTCTTTTTAGTTAGTTTTCAGGCAGTCTTTGGTGAGAGCTGGTGACAGACAGTAGTGCTGGAACATTTTGGAGAAGGCAGTGATATTCAGCTGATTTTTGTGTTTTTGTTGTTATTTGGTGTTGTTAAGTTAGTGTTTTTGCTTAGAGTTGTTGTGCCTGTGCTGTTATAATTTTTTGTGTTTTTAGTGCAGTGGTCTTTTGTTGTGTTTTGTTGTTATGTGTGAGTTGTGGTTGTGTTCCTTGATTGTTGTTGTGGTCCTTGGTTGTTGTGTTGTTGTTGGGTTGTAGTCCTTGGTTGTTGTGTTATTGGGTTGTGGTTCTTGGTTGTTGTTGTTGATATTTCTGTGACCTCAACCGGCGGACAGCACAGGATGGCCCGGAGTATCCGGAGTGGTTGGGTAAGTACATGTGTTTTGAGAGTTTTTTGTTCTTTGTGTTTTATGTTTTTTTGTTTTGCGTAGCTATAGGTCAATTGTCCTGTGTGTATTCTGTTGTGTAAAGAAGAAAGTGTGACTGGGGTGGGTTGGGCAACTGGAGTGATTAGGTTAATGTGGGGAGGGTTTTGCCACTTGTTTTTTTCTAGCTTGTGATCCCGCCACATTATTTTTTGGCGCCCGAACAGGGACTGTTGGTGAGGCAGCTGCAGGGCAATTGGGGTAGTGAGTTGTGTGATTGGTGGGGAAAGTGAGGATGGAAGGGTTGAAGGAGATAGAGAGGCTGAAGGAGGAGCTGAGGTTGGCGAGGGAAGCTAAGGGAAGGTTGGAAGTGGAGAATGAGAGGTTGAGGGTAGTGTGTGAGGAGCTGAAGAGCTAGTTAGAGGAAATGAGAGGAATGCTAAGGAGTGCGAAAGTGGAAATGAAAGAAGAGGTGAAAGGAGTGGACGAGAGAATGGTTGAGAAAATGGACGAAAAATTCGGGGTAATGATGAATGCAGTGCAAGAGATGATGCAGGAAATGATGAAGGGATTCATCGGAGAGAGAGCTGTAGGAGGTAGGCCTACAGGGTCTTGTGACGGGCCAGGAGTGGTAAAGAAAGTGAAAGAGCAAGTGGATGAGAGTACAAGTGACGAAGGTGATTTGGTTGTGATAGGTAAGGGAAAGAAGGGGAAGACAGGATAAGGATAAACCTGAGGACAAGAATAAGAAGGGGGCTGAGGAAAAGAAGAAGACTAAGGGAAAGAAGGTTAGTAAGGGTGACGGACAGGAAGAGACTAGAACAGAATACATTGGGGAAAGGGCTGAGAGTGATTTGGATAGCGGTGAGTGGAAACAGGTAAGTAGAAAGAAGAAGGGTAAGAAGAGCGTAGTCAGGGGTATGGATGTGAGTGTGGAAGTGGATTCACTGTATTCAGAAGAAGGAAAAGAGAGGTCAGAATGGAAGTAGCGAAAGTGAGAGTGAGCAAGAGGTACGAAAGGCTGTGTATATGAGAGAGGTACCCTGATGTGCACAATACGAGGAATATGGTAGTAGGGACATAGGGGACTTTTTTTAAGGAATAAGAGAGGTATTGTGAGGCAAAGTATGGCGATAACAAGAGATTCTGGGCAAGAGAGTTAGGTAGCTTTTTGACGGGATTTTTGTTGAGTATGTATGGGGTAATTATGAGTGTAGGGAATGTGCCGTACGAGAGTGTGAAAGCTAGGATTGTAGAACAGGCAAAGAGGATAAAGAGTAGTGTTAGATATAGGAGAAAGCAAGATTTTGAAGAGGCAAGAATGAATGTTGGTGAGTCATCGATGTATGTCTGTAGGTTAGAAACATTAGCCAGGAAAAAGTTTGGGGACGAAGGGATAAATGATTGTAAGGAGTTAGTGCGGAAGTTGTTGGCGACTGTACCAGAGAGTGTATATGAGTTTGTGAATCTGAAACGTAAGGAGAAAATGTGATGGACGAATGAAAGGTTGACGTGGAACGACATTTTAGATATAGTAGAGGATTACGAGTTAGATAGGTGTATGAAAGAGAGTAGAAGTGTTAGTGTTAGGACTGAAGTAGTTGAGGTTGTACCAGAGTTTAAAAGCTATAGGGAGGTAGTTTTGGAAGGGCCGAGGCAAATGGCAGAGCGAGTGGTAGATAGGAGCGTTAGGGCAAGTAATGTGAGTGTAGTTAGCCCTAAGAGAGATAGGAGTGCGAGTGTTGGAAGAGTGGGGTCAGTTAGTCGTGAGCGAGGCGATCAGTGTTATAGATGTGGTACTAAGCCAGGACACAGGAAGAATAAATGTTGGTGGGCGTTAGGAGCGTGCTTCGGGTGTGGGCAAACAGGGCATTTGGTGAATGAGTGTAAGAAAGATAGGGATATTAAATGTTATAGGTGTGGACAGGTAGGGCATATGGCTAGTGGATGTCGGGGTACCCGTATGAACATAGTTTGCTGCAACTGCGGGAAGAACGGACATTTTGCTAGGATGTGTGAAGAACAGCGTGCGAAATGTGATGAATGTGGAATGGAAGGTCATGTAGCAAGTGTGTGTAGGCGAAAGAGGATGAGTCAGGCTGGGAATTCGGGAAACTAGGTGTTGAGAGGATTCAGTTGGGTGAGTCCTCTAGTATGCGACAGTGTGTTCGGGAGAATGTGATGAGTGAGTGATTGAGGGTGAATAAATGTGAGCTGAGCATCAATGAGCAAATGGGTCTGAAAGATCGGCAGTTAGTGTTGGTTGAGTATGGAAGAAAGCGGAAGAAGGTAAGGAAAGGGAATGAAAGGGAGAAACGTGAGCTGCATGATAGAGGGGTTAGTGTTAGGGTAAAAGTGGTGGATAAGGCGTGTAATACAGATGATGTTGAGGGGAGGAATGATACATATAGCGTCTGTGGGTTTGAATTGTCAGGGTTTAGTGAAGTTTCACCGGGAAGGGAATCAGGTGGTAAGGATGTAGTTGGCAGTATGAATGAGTCTCTGAGGGAGTTTGGCAGGAGTGTAAATGAGGTAAGTGATTTGATGGCAGAGTTACGAGAGATATTCGGACAAGAGTTAGAGGGGTGGATGAGATAGTAAATGGGATTTGGGAGGATGGTAGGGAGGGATATGGTAATGGAATGGTAGTCTGACTAGGGTGGCCACTTCAAAATTCCCAAAAAGGACAGTAATTTTTTTTTTTTTTTTTTTTTTTGCCAACCAATTTTTTACCTAAATTGAACATGATTATTGAGGGGTTGAAATATAGAATGATGTATAATATATATATATATATATATATATATATATATATATTATTATTATATAATATATAAATGAACGCTTATTTGTCAAATAGTATAAGAATAAAGAACTGAAATTAATTAATGCTCAATTTTATTAATGATGGGACAATTTAGTACATAATAATAATAATAAAAATAAAGATAACTTGGGTGAAAAAATTAACATTATTTTAGAAACTAAATAAAGGAGTTACTGAATTATCAATCTAACGTTTGTACTTTGCCCCTTTCCTTGCCACATTTAAGAGGTTTCTATTTGCCAAAAAGTTTTTGTACATAGGGCATTCTTCTGTAAAGTTGTTACAAATTTGCAGCTCTGCTTTGACAGAGTCCACTTGCAGACGATTTCTCTCATTTGTCCAAGCTGAAGTCATCATTGAGAAAACCCGTTCTGTGTGAGCATTGCTGCATGGAAAAGAGAAAATATAAGCACTCACCTTCTTCAGATTTGTTTAAGGGACCACATTTTCTGAACAGCTTGAGATAACGTTCCTCACTGTGGCTATCTTTTATCTCAGGAGTATTGATAATTGCCTCCACAATCCCATACTCTTCATATAATTCATCCATGTCTATTTCTTGAATGTTACAAGCCTTGACTGCGTCACAGAATTCTTCAAAAGGTATTGCTCTTGTTATACTTAATTTTAACACTTTTTTATGAAAGTTGTCTTCAGAGAAGTCATACCTTTCACTTAAGTACTTTATAGCTCTTTCATAGAAAGCAATGAAGTCTGTTTTACATTTTGTCGACAAATCTGGTGTAAGTTGCCTAAGCTTGTTGTTTACTGCAAAGCCAAAAAACGATCATTTGCTCTTCTATCAAGTTTGCTTTTCAGTTCAGACATTAACTTGAATACTGAAGTTATGCTGAATGTCTTGGCTTCTAGTCTTTCAATTATGTCTGAGAACAATTTAAGAGTGTGATAAGGAAGAAGAAATAGATCTCAGAGGATTCACAGGTATTTCCTTCATCTCCAAAGCACTTCCATAGTACTTTAGGGCACTCCTCCTCACCTGTGCTCTGGAAATAACTTTTTAGGACTTCCCAACACTTAAGTATTCTATCAATCGCTGGCAAGAGAGAAAGCCATCTAGTCACAGCTCTACTAAAAAATAAATAAAAATGAAAAAAAAATATAATTATTTCGACCATCAGTTCTTACTGTTTTAGTATATGTATTTATATCTATATTTAGTAGTAATATAATATTTTTTTTAGACAGATACAAAAAGCAGGACACTATTATTGTCCTTAAGGCAAAGCAGGACAGAGGACAGAATGCTCAAAAACAGTACTGTCCTGCTTAAAGCAGGACGTCTGGCCACCCTATAATATAATAATTATTGTCTGACTGGAAGTGGTCCGGGAGAAGTGGATGGCGGCGTAACTGAGAGTGTATATGAGGGCCCTCAAAAAAGATCCAGGGGACCTGCATCTGAGCATCCATTGGTGTTGCGGAAGGCTATTTAGTGTGGGTGTTGTGAGTGTAAGGAGACGTTGTCAAATGTAACGAGGAAGGAAATATGGAGGAGTTATGGCGTTCCATTTGACAACGTGTGTGTGTGTGTGAGAGAGAGAGAGAGAGAGAGAGTAATTGGTGGTTGGATGGTTAACGACTGTATTGGTTGTTGGTGAGTTCTGGCTGGGTTGTCTGCTGGTAGAGATCAGAGTTCTTTGTTTTTAGTTAGTTTTCAGGCAGTCTTTGGTGAGAGCTGGTGACAGACAGTAGTGCTGGAACATTTTGGAGAAGGCAGTGATATTCAGCTGAGTTGTGTGTTTTTGTTGTTATTTGGTGTTGTTAAGTTAGTGTTTTTGCTTAGAGTTGTTGTGCTTGTGCTGTCGTGATTTTTTGTTGTTAGTGAGTGGTCTTTTGTTGTGTTTTATTCTTGTGTGGTTGTGTTCCTTGGTTGTTGGGTTGTTGTGTTATTGGTTGTTGTTGATGGCATTTCTGTGACCTCGACCGGCGGACAGCACAGGATGGCCCGGAGGGTTTTGCCACTTGTTTGTTTCTAGCTTGTGATCCCGCCACAGTGGAACATACATACTGCTTATATGAACTCTCGAGAGAGACTGAGAGTTTCCAGCCCTATCATTGGCTTTTCAACAGCCAATCAGGAGCCTCGTAAGGGACTGGCCTAGACATCAAATGCACGGCTGATGAAAATCTACTATAGTAAAAGTTGTAGGTTGATGATAATAGGGAAGTTCTAATGGAAGAGATTAGCAGTGAAATCATTCCCTTATGCCGTGAAAATAATGAAACTAAAAAATCAAATATAATCAAGGACCATACTGAAAACACCAAGGTATACAGCGAGTTGTCCATAAAGATCTGAAATAGATACTTTCTTCCTGTCACTCAAGGGATATGAAGAATAAACTATTTTAACTGAAGCATATGCTTGTGTGGAAATAGGGCCCGAGGTGACAGTAGACCTATATGAAAATTAAAAAAAAAAAAAAAAAAACATCCCGAATACTGTAAATAAAAGATAATCTGAAAGGTTAAATTCAGCAAAATTTCCTCGGTTAAAGAGGGGCAGTTAAAGGAAATTATAAGCGATTTGGACTATAAAGCATTGTTAACATATAAATGCTAAATGAACACGAAAATTTAATATAAAATATCTGAGGAAAACATAAAAGAAAAGATCAGTAAGATAACACTGAAAAACTGCCAATCATTAGGGCTAGATTTAATTCACTATATTTTATAAAACTAAATGGCATAACTGAAAATTTAGAACGTTTCTTACTTTATTTAGATTCGCACAGCAGTCATATCCTTTCCATCGTCAATTTCAGTTTCAGCTCTGAATGATCGGTTGCCCCAGTGCTTGGCATATGTGCCTAAAGTAAAATCTATAAATCAATCAATCAAGCGGATAAATATATAGATAGATAATATCTTGCACTTCGTAGATCTGGCGAAAGAAGAAACTGAAAACAGGAAAGAATTCATCAAAAATATTTGGTAGAGAAACAGCATAATTAAACTAGCAGATGAAAATATTGACTGAGTAAGGGAGCCGTTTAAAAGGCATATCTCAACTATTATTACTACTACAACCCATCGTCCGTATCCGAGAAAAAGCCTTATTGTATATGTTAGTAGTGGTGGTATTGGCGTACTACTCTTGGAAGTGATAGTCAGCTGCTTACGCAATTCTATCCTTCACGGCCAACGCAGGGTAGTAATCTAAGGTAAATGAATGAATTCTTGTATTTAACTCATTTTGTACGCTGTAAAACAACTATGGGACGTTAATATTTGCTCATAGAACAAGTTAGAAACCAGTTGTACGATTCTATGGTCTAGGCTTAGTGTTAGGTAAGCTGTTTCATGGCTGTTGATTGATCAGAGAAATAGGTATTTAACTTCGCCCACCGGTAGCCTATAGGCTAGCAGGAAAATTTTTATTTTAAACTACCTACATATTAACACATTATGAACTTGAAATATATAATTTTCTTGCTTCATTATGCGCTTTGAACGTTTCTGGCGTTCTTTTCGGTCTTACCTACTAAATGACCTTCTACTATATGACATCAATCACACCTTACCTAACGTAGGGTACCGGGGCCTTAGCCCTGGTAGTACTTGAGATCGTTTGGCAGGTTAGCGTTTTTCTTTTACGGACAAAGCACGCATTAAAACGTAGGAAAACTATACTTCCACGTCTATAAATGCCACTAAGAGGGGTACATGTTTAAAGAGAAATTTTACCAAATTGAAATTTCTTCATGCGTAATGTTTGGTTCAAGATGTTTATCTTAAGAAGCAATGTCCATCGCTGACTAAGTTAGGCTAGCCTAGCATTTTCCAGCTTGATTGTTTATTTAGGAAAACTAGCTCATTATGGTTAAACTCTAATATTAGTTTCATGTACCTAAGACATAGCCTATCTAGCTGTATGGCCTAGATAGGCTAGTACAAGTTTTTTATTTACTATTCATTACCTAATTTATTTTTTCTTTTTTAATAAGTGGGGTCCCTTCTCTCTGTATTTCCCTGTACTTCCTCTTAGTTATTCCTAATGGACACCATATTTTTTAGAAGCATGAATTTCAAGACACTTGCCCAGTGGGCCTGTTCCATATGCGTAAATAAGTTTCATCTACTAAATAATAATACTAATAATATAATAAAAATAATACATTTCTTGCCAAGATGGAAGGAAATAGTCCAAAATAGTTATGAGCAAATCGAAGTCATTTCTGGAAACAAGCTCATTTCCAGCGGCCGGCCCTAATGCTACTATTCAAATGCTGGTATCTGTAAACATTTTTAAGATACAATAAAAATCCTTTCACCAGATAAAACCTTATGTCTTTAAGGGGGCCGGCTGGAACCCCTATATATGGGGGTATAGGGCGAAAAATGCAAAGTCATGAAATTCATGGAGCTTCATATGGCAATTGAGAATACGTATACGAAATATTTCGTCAAAATTCCTCTTACTTTCGTAGTTACAGGGTAATTAGTAAACATAACTCAATAAGCCTAAAACATTCATCCATACAAGAAAATGCAATATTTCTTCTGTTACCGTAAATTTTGATAATTATTGTCAAAGAAATTGTGAGAAATGGCATCCGTAGAGGTTCCGTGGGCCGCAGAGGGGAGTATCACTGTATCAAGTTCAACCATGATGATCAGTGTGAGCACAGACATCAAGTAGTCTACACGTTTGAGTTCACCTCTGACATTCGCTTGCTTTTACATATGCTTATCTATGTTTTGGCAAGAATTTCATCATGCCAATGAGGAAAAGACAAGGAAAACATCTCGCTAACATAAAGACGAAGAAAATTCGCTCTAATATGATTACAGAATATCATAATATATGCGATATTAGCATAGTTAGTGAAGAGAGAGAGAGGGGGAGGGTTGCATAGCGAGTAAACGCCCGTCTTGCCTGAAGCACACGTCACACTGTCCCTCAGGCTGCGATCTTTGAGCAAAGGGATCTTAAATTATAATAAATAACATAGTTTTGGTTTATTAATACCCAAAAAGGAATATGAAATTCATAATAATCATGATTTATTAACATTGTCTTTGTAAAAAGAGAGTACAACTTCGAATTTCACCTTGACATTCTCTTGCATTTACGTTTGTTTATTTTGGTTTCGGCAAGAATTTCATCATGCCAAAACGGAAAATACTAGGAAAACATCTAGGTAACATACAGAAGAAAATTCGCTGTAAGAAGCCGAGTTAGTGAAGGAGAGAGAGAGAGAGTTGCGTAGGAAGGAGTGCCCCCGTCTTGCCTGAAGCAGTGCCCCAAGCTACGATATATGAGCAAAGGGATCATATTTATGATTAAATTATGGTAAATAAAATAGTTTTAGTTTATTAATACACAAAAAAGAAATATACAGTCATAATAATCATTATTTATCAACATTGTCTTTATAAAAATACGAAGAAAAACTTTGAACGCCCGTATCTCAAAACTATAGTTATTGACCTTCAAAATCTATCTTCTCACTTAGTTTTAAAGCTATAATATTGGAATTTGGTATATAACTCAGAAAGACATTATAGAACAATCAAATTAAGCCCTTTTTTCCAATTTTTGCTTCATCTTTTTTTTATAAATTTTGTTTTCCCAATTTATAGGGTTTATTTTTTAACCATAATGAAAAATTCATATCTAGCAAAAAAATGACTTTTAGAAAAAAAAATGGTAGTAATCCCAGGTCTTAATATTAAATATCAAGGGAGGAGATAGAATTTGAAAAATGGTTATTTTCGGGATAAATCGGCCTGGCATCACAAAACCGAAGGTCAGAGGCAAAAATTATATGCGCTTTGGAGATGTCCCAAGTCACCTTATTAAGTGGTATGAATATCAAAGTCCTGTCCTTAAAGAATGGCATTAGCCGGCCGGCCCCCTTAAATTTCATCCTGTGTAAAATTTATTTTTTTAAATATATATCATAAATCACATTTAAGTGATGTTTTAAGTATTGCATTATAATTTTCTCAAAATTGATGGTTTCAGCACCAAATTCGATCATTTTCTCTAATACTAGGCTTAGTTAAACTATGTCTTCTCACCTCCACTATAAAGAATCTTTTCACATTGTATCTTTTGTCATATTATTAGCAGATTGATCTTTGAAGACTATTTGAAATACAATTATCAATAATGGTTATGTAGCAGAGTTTCCCACAAGGCTTGGGGGTTAATTAAAAGGTTAATAATTTATGATGGGCTTCAAGGTCAGATTCTTTCAGAACATTAAAAACCATAGAAAAACATAAATTTCATTATTTGTAATTAATCTTACCTGCGGTTAAAATGAACTTAAATCTCGCTGTCATGTGTGATTGGAGTTTTAAAAATTCTAATTATGCTTGGCTAACTTGTTAGGACTGTCTGTAGTCACCTGTTTTCCCCCCATGTGATATTGGGATGTAAACAGTTAAGTCAGAATCCTTGGTACCATCTGCTTCCATTAACGTGTGAATTGGCATTACATACTGTTTTTTTCTGGCTAAATTTCTCTTGTTTTGGTATTGTACTTCTTTTCTGTTTTTGCATTATGTCAGCTACTACAAGCAAAGATAAAAGCAATAGGTTGTATAGGAAAAGTTTGTGAAAGCAGATTATTATTTCAGTTTTGCCATTAACCATGTAGCCAATGTTAGCCTAGCTGAAGCATGAGTGTGGTTTTCTTGTCAAGATAAAGAGTGATCTGACGAGATGTTAGATTTTTGTGTAGCATCAAAAATACTAGAGATGATACTGCATTTCAAGCTGTTAAGCACCTTAGAGCTGATTAAAGATTTACATATGATGTAGCCTTAGTTGCCTCTAATAGGTCAGGTACTTTGCCTAATTGTGAAGAGACTTCATTACAGTAGTATTTTGTTCATAGTGCTACATTCCAATTGCTGCAAGAGTAATGTTTTTGCAGGCATATGGTGAATTATAAAGCTTTGACATGGTAATAGCTTGCCACTACCATCAGACACACCTCCAGAAAATACATTAACGAGATCTCACTGCTTAGTGCAGTTCATATGGCAGTTCCCTATAGCCCATTTGTTAATGAAACTTCAATCTTTTTCAAAATATCTTAAAGCTTAATGATGATGTTGTTTCACCAATTAAATATCGAGGCATAAAGTGCAACTTTACCAATCAGTGTGTCATGGGCAATATTTTACCATACTATATAGATAGACCTATGTATGTACTTGTGTATAGTATACATATGTAGATATGTGTTATCGTATAGTGTCACTGTTTTGTCGCCTCTGTTTACATTCGTCCCTCTATTTTTTGTAGGCGATGTTTTATAAGGCATAGAGGTTGAATAATCAACATAGACCACAATACAATAGGCTCATCTATTCCATTTTTACAATACTTTTGGCTATGGTACCATGGCCTAAATACCATAGGTTAGGCTATCATGCCCAAAAATACTGGCTTATTGGCTTCATAACCAACCTTTAGGACGTAGGTGTGGATATATCAATCTGTAATATATTTTACATTCTACACCTCTGTAACCATTTAGTACATGTAACCATTTAGTACATTTAATGATAGTATTGATAACAGTTAGATGTTAATGGTGAAGAGGCAGTTTTCATATGATGTGAGACTTTTATCCTCTCCTTGATAGCCCTACTCCTAGGCTAATTAGAAGAATATCTTTTTGCTTTTCTCAACTCAGTTGTAGTTACCGGAACAGTTGTGTATAATCATTTTAAGTAGCCTTGCTCAACCATTAGTAGTGTTTTTTTTTTTTTTTTTTTTTTTACAATGGCTCATCAGTCTCCTTAACCCCCAAGTGTTTAAGGCTATTACCAAAAATACCTCGAATCTGGATATTAGATTCTATAGACTTTTATTTTTTTGCATATCAGTTCCTTGTATAATTTCCCAAACTACATACTCTCAAGTTTTGCTTCAGTAGTGTTCTGGCTCACATACTAAGTGGTGATTTTACACATGTTACCTTAACTGATGTTTTGAACTCCCTGTTCAGACGGCTTTGTGGATCATCAGTAGGCCATGTGCAGACTTTCAGAAGTGCATGGCATAGCATCAAGTCAGACCTTTGTTAGTGATTGTATTCTGAGAAAGATACTTTGTACCTTTTTTTATTTCTTTTACCCTTTTCATCTTCTTGATACCCTTCTCTCTACACTCTTCAGATAGAGAAGTTCACAGTTTAGAAAAATAGATTGGACAGTTGTTCTGCTACATGGCATTCGAGCCATGCACTTTTCCTGCCTCAAATTTATTCATGTGCCTCCCTTTTCTATGAGTCTTTCAGTTTGCTCCTGGCAGTCTTTCAGAAGGGCAAAAAAGTTTCTGTCGACATGTAGGACACACTACCACTTCTTGGTACACCTTTAGTCAAAGTTAAGTACATTCTCCTGTGAGTCAAAATTTTAGCAGTATGGAGTCAGCTCCTTTGATATAAGAGTAGGCCTCTCATGTTTAGACGACTGGATTGTTCTCACCAGAGGGATTTTTATGAAGACCTTGGGAGTAAAGAACTGTTTTTTATGTCTAACCTCAGGAAGGGTATCTTTGTTTTAAGTTAACTATGCGTTTCTGACCCAGTTAGTTGCTTATCTAGGGGTTTGGGGTTTTCTAATAGTAGATAGATAGATTGCCAATTTTCTGCCACTTTTAAGATCTGTATGGTTTGAACTGTAGTCCAAGCTATACAGATCTCAAAAGTGGTAGAAAATTGTTGGAACCTTTATTCTGTGTCCTAAGTTGTCTCAAGCAGTTTGGTAGGCCATTCAGAGAAACTTTCAATGTTGGGGAGTTGGAAGGTGAATTACCAGTAGCTCTTGGCACTTGAAGATGGTCTTCTTATGCAAGTCTTGATTCTTACATAAGACGACAAGGAGAGACAGTTCAAGAGAGTTGTTCAAACTAGCAACGAAACTTTCTTTTCTTGTAGACAGAGTCCTGGAAGGCCATTTCATTACCATGTTTTGCCCTTTAAAAACCTTTGTTATTGAAGACCAACTCAGCGGGAAAAGGCAAGGTCTCCAGTCATATAGCCCCCTTTTCCTCAGGTTTGCCAGAAACTGTGGAACCTTTGGGGAGACCCAAACACCCATTCTCAACTTCCCTGAACGCTACTCTTAACAGTTTACTGCCCTTCATGTCAAGATCCTCAGGCATGGGCAGTTGATGCTAATGTTGCCTTCCTTCAAGTTCGGTCTGTTCTAAACCCTTATGCTTTTCCTGTTTGCAGTTTGAGGAAATACTCAACAAGAGCTTTGCAGATCACAATGATGATTTTCTTAGCTTATTCATGGCCCCAAAGTGTTGGTTCCTGTAACTTTCTTTCTTGACAGTAGATGTTCCTCGACTTCTTACGTTCAGGATAGATTTTGTCTGCCAGTCTTTCGAGTAGATTCCTTCAAACATCCTCATGCTTCATCTACCCACATAGAGAGTGCCATTGGTCGGTTATGAGCTAAGGGGTTTTTTTTTTTAAATGACCAAGGTGGGAGTACTTAATTCTAGGAGGCGCTCCTTTGTTAGACTTATATATCAATAATAGGGGTACTTGTCCAGAGTGATATCCAGCACCTGTTCAACTAGAGATCCTGTTTGAAGTTCTACCAGTATCTCAGGTACTCTAAGCAGTTTTCTGTCATAGCGATCTGGGATACCACTTTACATGGCTTTCAGTTCTACCTTAAGCTGAATGGAATTTTGAGAGCATAACAGTACACATTGGTGTATAGGAGCATTCCTTCATATATGAAGTGATAGTGTCTAGTTTTAGACTGTCGGTTATGGGCTTTTGATTCAGGCACAGAAGTCACTAGTACTCCACGAGGTAGAGTCCTTTTTTTTCCAGTAAGAATCCTCTGGCAACTCTCTCATGCGCAGAGTGAATGCAGTGGACAAAAAAAAAAAAAAAAAAAAAAAAAAAAAAAAAAAGTCCTGGATTTTCTTGCATGGTTGATGTCCACCAAAGGAAGATCCCTAGCATTGTCAGGTTGTCAATGCTAGGTATGTTAATGCAATGTCATTTCCTGCCCAAAGGCGGTTGTTGTTATTTTGCATTAAGACTCCCACCAGTCCAGAAAATATTTTGTTGGTATGTTTTTCTAACCCTGGCAATCACTTCCAAATTTTTCCATATTTAATATTGTTCTAGATTCAAGGGTAAAAGAAATTATGAACCGTTATACTTCTAGACTGTTTTCTTAAGACAATTAGGACGTTGTTACATCACCTAAATAGAAATAGACACAAAAGGGCATTTTGTGCATCAATCTTAGAGGCCATTTTGCATATTAATCTTTACACAACACCAAAATTTTCATTACTTGTGTGACCTTCACTTTGACACAAATTTCAACCTCCATTTTCCTGAGGCTGAATACTAAACAAAGCCCTTATCCTCATGTACCTTCTCTTGTTCTCCAAATTGTTATACAGTAATAGCTTCTTTTCCCCCTGTTACTGCGTCCCCAACTCTGTGTCAGTGGCTCATTTCTGGGATTAAGAATCTTGCTGCATTGCATCCATGAAGCAGTTGACGAGGATTTGTCTTACCTCTACTGTGATCTTTACAGTTCTTTTCCACTGTTATTTGAGTGTTATTTAAAAAAGATTAATAATGCATTTTCTTACAAATTTAACCTGCATTATTATCTTGAGAACCAAAAATGAATATGCGTAATACTGAATTGTGTGTATTGACACAAATCATCTTTGTGAATTAGTTTAGAAATGGCAATAATCTTGTAGATTGGCACGTTTTGTGCAATATTTTCATCGTTTTTCTTTCGCCTAGTATGTATTAGATGCAATCACTATAGTTTGTAGTACGTTTGTACTATTAAACTACTTTTGTATTTTTACATGTTGAAGATACTATTATTGCTTGTGAGAACACTTGCAAGAAATGTTATTATTATCTGTTGCCTACACCAGATAATGGCAGTAATCTTCATCTATACAATTGCATGCGAATGCAATGGTGAATGACTTAACCACATTGTCCTTCACCGGTGCGCCCGCAAATGCGCACTGCTCTGTTCGTCGGCCGCGTCATTTAAGCTTCAGCGACGCTCGGTGGAGCTGACGTCTTTCTAACTAGTGAAATCAGATCGCTCATTCTGGTATGTTCTTGCGGACGTTTTCCATATAACCTGAAAGTTAATTTGGTTTGGATATGTCATAACATAAATGACTGGATTTATATCACGGTGACTTGTAAACAGATGATCGGTGCTCAGATGAAGCTACAATTACAAATTTGTAACATGAAAATGTGGAATGGAGTTGCCAACTTATCCTCACGCATTGATACGTGATAAATATACGTATGTATTTATGCGCTTACTACTACTCACTAATATGTAGTGCGTCTCTGTTTGAGTCCAGAGGACCACACCAAGCTTCATAAAACCTTAACATTACCTATAATCTGTATTTTGTGGTTAATGCCTAAATTTTCTTTCGACGTGTAAGAAGGGTAACTTATCGCTGACCAGCCCAGGTCCTTTTGGGGCATCTCAAGGAGTGAACTTAATGTGAAAGAACAGTTTCCTAATTATCTTACTGTAATGTTCTCAAAAATTGTTATGCAGGAAATATTCTTTGGTAGTTTAAGGACACGATTTACTGTGATTTCTCTCCATTGCTCATCTGCCTCGGGAAGAGTAAACATGGAAATGCCCAGTCATTCTCTCTCTCTCTCTCTCTCTCTCTCTCTCTCTCTCTCTCTCTCTCTCTCTCTCTCTCTCTGATGTTGATATAACATGATGCCTTCATGAGATACCGAAAATCCACAAAATTTGATTGTGTATCTCTTAATAGCTGTCTTAAGAGGACTCTACCTTCCCGGAAGCACTCTAGAAAGAGTTTATTGATGTGTAGAGGGTTGGTATTTATACCTTGATGGCAGCCAGACATGATGGCCTTCGACTCAAGGTCACACGCACGATAAATGCAGTGTTCTTTACTCAACTATGTGAGTGATGAAGGAGTAGGACCAAAAGGCCTCTGGGATGATCATTTTCACACAGGTAATCAGTTTACTTGGTCTAGTCTGTTTGAATGTTGATAAGATCGGCATTTTTTCACTAAATAACGATAAGAAATGTGCTTAAATAATGACAACAGTAAAGATTTGGCATATCGCGATTCGTAGGAGGAGAATTGTAAAATATTAACGCTATAGCCTTCTCTTGGTTAAACAGAAGCTTGAAGTCGTCGAAAACAATGACGTAGTAAGTTTTCTTCAGACCATTTGCATTATATAATGCCAAACAGTGTCACCTGGCAACGTGCCTTCACTTACTGAACCCTAGTCTCACTGACCTTAGCCAACATGCTACGTGCGTGATGGTGATCAGCAGCATTCTCTCTCTCTCTCTCTCTCTCTCTCTCTCTCTCTCTCTCTCTCTCCAGTCATGAGCTTGGACCCAAACTGTGATGTATCCTGTTAAAACAGGATACGTCTCAAGTATAAAAGGCCCACTAAAACAGTGTTTATATATATATAATATATATATATATATATATATATATATATATATATATAATAGATATAATATAGATAGATAGATAGATATCGATGTTGGGTGTATATAATGAGTGATATATGTTCTTTTTTTGCGGCAGATGGATAAAGGTGAGGTTTTATTTCCATCTTAGTATTTATGTATTTACTACCGTATTGCTTCGATTCTGTAGAAGTTTGCCTTAGCAATGTCATCAAGCAATTATTTACTAACCTTTCTAATTTCCGAATGGTACTCTGGCATTCCTTTATTCGATTTTCTCTTCGACACATTAATGCATAGCATATTATTATTTGGTTTTTCTCACCTCGTTGTAGTAGTATTTCGTCTGGGTAAAATTTGGAGATTCGATTTCTGGTTGTAACTTTGTCATCGAAGTTTGTGTTTATACTGTGATTTCCTGGTAACGCAAGCGTAACTGGTATACCTCAGCCACTACTAGTTTGCATAATAGATTTGAGCCACAATGGCATGACCTATTGAGCTTATTGTTAAGTTCGTTTTCTCTATTCTTCTTCCTCATTATTGTTATAATTTTGTTTAGTGCTTCTGCTGTAACCCTTAGATTTGCATGCTATGTATAGATGTAAGTTTTGTTTTCGTGTCATAGTTATTTACCTTCATATTTTGTTATCTTGACCGTGGATTTCCCCGAATGTCGAAGGCCATCAAGAAATGGTTGTATTGATTTAGAGGACGACATATCTTATCTGAAAAACGAATGAGAAATTATTGTCTTTGAGCTCGTTATGGCCTGTGTGCCCCATATACACTTTGTTTCTTCTTCGGCGGCTAGTTTTTTCCTTCCATGCGACGGGCAGTCTAGTAGTTATTATTTGGCGTCAGCACTGCCTCAAAGTTTCGAATAGGCTCAGGTTTCAGCTGTAAATATGTATGGAAATAAGACTTCTCGTGGGACTATATGGTAGAATCCTTTGTTTTGGATGTAATATGTTATTCCATGCCTGTCCTTTGAAATTGTTGCAATGTTTTCATTCAGTGTTTTCTGGGTGGCTCAGCTGTTATCACACTTCGAATCTAAGCAGAATTAGCAACTGGAAAAGTTTACAATCAGTGCACAGTTGTTAATAACGTGAATATCATTGCGGCTTTAATTGTGATTATAGTTGTTTTAGCTGTTTTCATCATCATTATCTCTTAATATTATCGTGTCTGGAGGTATAATGAGCACCTATTCGAAGTCGTACTGCTGCCAAATCACATGAACTCCTCCTTATGCAGTAAAATTTCCACAGCATTAACTGCCTCTTAAGCCCCTTACACACTATGCATCATGATGCTCGCAGTGTTAGATGGATGCGTTGAAAAAAAGACTTAAACACGAAGCCGCATCACCAACGTGTTGATTGGGCAGACGCAGAACCATTTCATTACGCATACGCAGCTCAGTGATGCACCAACGTTCAGAGTCGGAGGATGTCCGCTCACCACCACCCACCAAACCCCTTTAGTGGACAAGGACTAACACTACATTTTATTGAATTACTGAAGGAACATCCATCTGTTTGGAACATCAAATGCAAGCATTACAAGGTGAGAAACATCAGGAGTGCAAGCTTGGAAACCATGGAGTCAGAGTTATCGAGTTTTGTAAACTGTCTTTGCGGAATGAAGACATACTACCTAAAAAGCTGCACACCCTGAAGACACAATTCTACAGGGAAATGTCTGTAATCAAAGCATCACAGAAGTCTGGAGCTCCGAAGTTATGGTGTTCTGATGGCTGCGTTTCCTGTGATAAAAAAAAATATTTGTGTACTTTGTACCTATATTTGAACCTTACTTTCAAATAATCCTCCCCAAGGATATTATAGATGGCTTCATAGGTTTCGGGGATGATTAGACCGAGGCTGTTTTGAATCCTGAGTTGATTATTGGAGGCTTGCATACGATCCTCCAGCTGCAAGAACGAGCTCCTGGTGATATGGTGTCTCGAAAGCTGGTGTCCTGCTTACAAATAGAGAGTTCAATTTTTTTCCAACAATTTATAAAATGCAAGGATTGGCATCCTTGTGTAATTTTCAAAGTGTTGGATTTTCGGCTTGTAGCTCCAAAAATATTTCATAGAAGCTTCCCTTCAGAGGTCGCCAAGAAAGCGATTGCTTACACCACAAGATTCTACGTTTCTTCCTCAAAAGTTTCTTTTTTGCAGCACACAGCAACTACACGCCACAGTAGAGTCTCCTGGCAAAATACATCATTGGCAGACATCCTGCTGTTGAAAGCTGAACTGCGAGAGCAAGTGAGCAGTGTTGCAGTACAGTTTGGCCGCTATTAATTTTTTTCAACACTATTGCATCACGTAGCTGATACATGATGGCATATAGTGTACCATGCTTTACACTTGAATAGAAAACTAATAAGTAGCTCCCTGAACTCCATACACAAAATGTCAGTATCCCCATGTTGCTTGCACTCTCACACTTAATAGATACATATTAAGATTTAAGGGTTTTCCTTCCCAATACCTCCTTTGTAGCATATTACCAATCCTTTTTCTGTCTGCCTTCTTCCTTCCTCTGAACTTGTGAATTATGTACACTTTTCACTGTCATATTGTCTATTATTTACAAACTACTAAACCGTCTCAGTTACAGGTAATCTGATTTGTTCATTGTCCTATATTAATTTTATTTACCACATCTGTATGTACTTCAGAATTTCTCGCCATTTCAGGTCTTCTTGTGTTACATATATGCAATCAGTTCATCTCACAGCTTCAACTTTTTTTTTTTTTTTTTTTTTCAAAAAGGATTCAACATCCACACTTAACTTCCATAAAGGAGAGTTGGCTCTACAAATCTTGATACTTTTTCTTAGCTTCCATAAAAACATTTTATGTTTTCAGATCTTTCACACATACATTGTGTTACATTCCTTGCTTCACCTGTTTTGTAACTTACCTCATCTACCTCATCTCTTATTTTTACCGTCATCCACTATGTTAACACCTACTATGAGATTCAGGGCCTCTGTAACACGGTTTTTTCGCAATAACTTCTTATCTATGCATATCATAAATATAACGCTTATTCAGAATACACATTATATCTACACATAAATTTTGACTGTATTCTGCATTATGTCGGTTGAAAAAATTTTGGTACTATAAGTAAAAGTGACTTTTTTTTTTTTTGAAGACGGGCCAACTTACTCCAGACAAAGGTTTCGAACGCACTCGTTACGTAACTTAATGACAGCATTTCTCTTTCTCGATGGATGATTGGCTATACGTAACGAAGGCTATACCTCTCGCAACTATGATATACAAAATTAAATACAAGCAAAGCTGTACACGTTTTATGAACTCTGAAACCTCTCCACTGATAATTGTCATAATGAACAAACCAACAAAATATGTTAATAAATACAAAAACACTTCTATTATTAGTCTAACTCCCAAAATAAGTGTCCTAAGAAATTACAGTCTACTTTATATATAAGTCACAATCAGATTGACAAGATGTAGGGAATAGTTGGTAATTTTCAAAAACATAGTAGACAAGCTTGATTTGATAACTGCTATATCCAGTGTCAAGTAATTTTTATTTATTGGCTATCTACCTATTTACTGAAAAAAAAAAAAATAGCCAGTACCGTAGGTTTGGCTTTAAAACCTTTACCAATAATTATCGTCAGGATGATGACTTCATGAGGCTCCACCACTTTGGCCACGTGTTATAATTCAGGATAACACTGAAGGCTATCATGGGCAATTGTTTTTTGGATTAGAGAAAATTTAACTTCTGGCTATAAAAACTCATTTCTCGAATTCTCGAGTAGTTGTAAGAAGTGCTAAATGATCCTCAAGGATCCCAGCAGTTGGCCGAAACGTTTAATTTATGTATATTATTGCTATACTGCTGCGGCACTACTGCTACAGTAGTATTAACTACGCTAGCACAGATACCCCACCCACATCTATGTATCGTTCCGCCATTCATAAAGTCTTTGGGTTTCAGAGCTGATGAAATGAGTTTGTCTGGTGGATGGGCGGAGCAACATTTCATCAAAAGGTGTTTGCATTGCTTACGTAATGAATGCTTTTCGACTCTTGGCTCGTAATCATTGGCCATGGCGTCTGCTAGATCATTTTTACTCTATAAAAATTAAAACGATCTGGTTTAGGTTATTGATAATGCTGACAAAATTTGTGTGTGGTTGTAAAATATACATATGTCAACTTTCAGCTACATCCGATGCAAAGTCCAAAAAATCTTGTTACAGAGGCCCTGAATCTCATAGTACTATATGTGATAGTATAAATTAGCCAGTCATTCTTCCACCATCCATATTAACATTTCATTTGTTCTATCTTCCTTGGTTCATTTGCCCTCACAACCATACTCTTGATCACATGCACTATCAATAAATAAATTGTACACACACACACATAAATATATATATATATATATATATATATATATATATATATATATATATATATATATATATATATATATATATATGCATGTGTGTGTGTAAATGGGAGGAGATGGAAGACAAAGACATTGAAATTGAGTAAGACAATATCAAGAGATGAACAATTTTAATTATATAGGATTAAATGTTACTGACAATGGAGATATGGACTTTGAAATCAACCACAGAATACAGGATGCTTGGGTAAAATGGAGGTGTCCAGGGATATCACATGACAGGAGGCTTTATGGATAGGTTAAAGGAAAGTTTTGCAAAAGTGTAGTCAGAACCAGTACCGAAATGTGGCTGATGAAGAAGGCTCAAGAACAGAAAATGGATGTGGCAGAGGTCTCAAATGATGTATAGATTGGTATGTGGAGTTACAAGGAAAGATATGATCAGAAATGTAATACAGTAATACTTAAATCTTACACGATTCGAGGTGCATGAATTCACAATGGTGCGAACTTTTCATTGAAACCTAACTAGTTATCATATGCGAGTTTTTCACAGACACATGAATGCAAACACAACATTTTTTTTATCCCCGAGAAAACCTGAAAAAGTGTTTTGTTTAATTTTTCATGTAATTTATAGATTTTCAAGCTTTTATGTGTAAGTTAAATAACATTAAACAATAAAAATAATAATTCTCTCTCTCTCTCTCTCTCTCTCTCGGTCTCGTTCTCTCTCTCTCTCTCTTCTCTCTCTCTCTCTCTCTCTCTCTCTCTCTCTCTCTTTCTTTTACTGAGGTGAGACAGTTTTTATGGCAGTAGACATGTATGTTTATTAATATTTTTAAATATCTAAGATTTTTGTACAAGAAACTTACCCAGCAGATATATACTTAGCTATAGACTCGGTCGTCCCGACAGAATTTCAAAACTCGCGGCACACGCGACAGGTAGGTCAGGTGATCCACCATTCCCGCCGCTGGGTGGCGGGGTCTGGAACTATTCCCGTTTTCTAAGCCATAATTTCTCTGTCGGTTGAACGGACAACACCTATTGTTCGTTCCTCCATCTTGGATTTCTACTCGTTTGCCGAGAATTTGGATTGGTTTTTTTGGTGGCGTATTCTGTTTTTTCTCTGGCTTGGCATACGCTTATTGTGGACTGTTTTTCGACTTTGGTTTTGACTACTCTTTCACGATGTCTGACGCTAAGGCTTCACCTATGTTTAGAGTTTGCAGTAGGGAAGGTTGTAAGGTTAGGCTGCCTAAATCGGCATTAGATCCTCATAGTTTAAAATATTTGCGCTAAATGCAGGGAGAATGAATGTCTTTTAATAACACTGTGTTGAATGCGAGAACCTTACAGAGCTTGAATGGAAGGAGTTATCATCATATGTTAGGAAGCTTGAGAGAGATAGAGTGAGAAAGGCTTCAGCTAGGTCATCTAGTAGATCTTGCTCTTTAGAACAAGAAGTTAACTCTCCTACTAACGATTTTCCCTTAGCCTCAGCTGCTTCTCCCTGTTCTGAATCCAAAGATTCTTCTTCGGAGAGGGAAAATGTCAAAAAGCTTCATCAAGAAACTTCAAGCTCAGCTACGAGCTCTAAACCAAGGTAAGAGTGGTGATAGTGACTTGTGCAGTGTCCCCAGTGCAGTGGAGGGGGCGTCTGACCGGTTCCTCATTGCTCCTAGGCCTAGACCGCTTCCAAACTCCCAGGACAGGGGAGGAGGAATGTCGAAAGCCCGCAGGGAGGATGCAGAACATCCCCAACGGTCAGGCGTCCCTTCGGCAGATCCTGTTGTAAAGTCCCAGGCTGCCTCGGATTGCCGCAGAAAAGGCGTCCTAAGGGAGTGTTTTTCGGCCTCAGACTCTTCCTCTCCTAAACGAGGGATGGAGTTCGGCCTCGCTTTCGCGCCTTTGAAGAGAGCCTGGAAGGCGCCTAAAGGAGACGCGGCTGATTCCAGCCCCAGAGCAGTTTTCCCGAGGATTGGCCTTCGGGACCTAAGAAGACGAAACAAGAGGAGCCTTTCTCTTCAGGATCCTACGAAGAAGTTTGTTTAATCTGCAAGAGCAGTTAGCTTCTTTAGTAGGCTCCTTTGCTAAGGACTCGACAAGGAGGAAAGATGTTTCGCTCCCTGTTAAGAGTTCCGCTAAACGCCCCTCTTCGTATAGGAGAGAACCCTCACAATCTCCAGGGCGTTTTTTCGCCTTCGTCGAGAGACTCGTCCGATAGGAGTTGTTCTCCTGAGAGAAGAGTTCTTTCGCCCTATAGGCTGTCTTCCCGAAGCGCCCTCTGAGACGCCGCGAATCGAGCAGAATTCTCCGATCGGTTTAGGTTTAAAGGAACCAGAAAACCGATTTAAGTATCAGGATCCTTTGGGTCTGCAGGACCAGGAGCCAGACAGGCGCAAAGAGCAGCAAGGACGCAAGAAAGGGCGTCAAGAGCCTCTCAGACCACAGGATTCAGGACGTCAGGATTCTGCTAGAGGGCAGGAGTCAGGGCGCCAGGAGTCAGGGCGCCAGGAGTCAGGGCGCCAGGAGTCAGGGCGCCAGGAGTCAGGGCGCCAGGAGTCAGGGCGCCAGGAGTCAGGGTGGGCGCCAGGAGTTAGGACGCCAGGAGGCAGGACGCCAGGAGTACGGGGGGGGGTTAGGCGTCAAGAGTTAGGGCGCCCAGAGCCTGTTAAGCGTCATGAATCAGGACGCGGGTATCTTTTCAAGCGCCCTGAATCAGGGCGCCAGGAGCCTAGCAAGCGCCGCGAACCTAGACAACAAGAGTCTAGTAGGCGCAAGAGTGTTTCGGACAGGCAGGAGCCTCACTCTTCGTATAGAAGTGCTAATGTTCAGCACTCCCCTTCTCGGGAAAGGAGTTCTTCTCCTGGGAAGAGCCAGATCACTCCCAAACGGTCTCCTTCGGTGGATGAGTTGGACCAGGTATCGGAAGACGACGAGCCAGTAGATGTAGCAGTTTTCTGACTACAAGAGACTTTCTCTTTTGCTGCTAAAGGAGTTCGGAGACTCCCTTCATCTGCTGACCCTCCTTCACCAGGATCTTTGATGTCTAGCACAAAAGCTCTCAAGTCGTCTTCCTTCGTCAAGATGCGCCCCGCTCTTTGTATGAAAAAGGCATTAAAGACCTTTCAGAGTGGTTGACTTCCAGGAAGGGAAGCGGAAGGGGCCAAGACAGTTTTTTTCCTTGCCCTCCTTCCAAGTTAACAGGCAAACCAGGAAGGTGGTACGAGACCAAAGAAACTATGGGGTTATGCCTCCTTCTTCCGCAGATGCGGATTTTGCTTCCTTAGTGGACTCTTCCAGGAGGAAGTCTTTGCTGTCGGCTAAGGCAACTTGGGGCATGTGTGAGCTAGACCACCTTCTAAAGGGCCTCTTTAAAAAACCCTAGAAGTCTTCATTTTATGGACTGGGCTTTGGGAGCGTTAGCTAAGGAGAGCCGAGGACACTGACTTTGTTTCCATGGAGGAACTTTCAAGCGTCCTGGCTTGCTTGGACAGAGCGGTCATGGATTGGTTTCCGTAGAAGTTGCCTCTCTTTTTGGAACGGGAGTCTTAAAGAAGAGATCGGTCTTTAGCTCTTTTCTAGGCAAGAGCAGTATCACCTTTGCAAAGAACATCTCTTCTTTTGCACCGTTATCCCCGCATCTATTTCCACAGGAGACTGTAGAGAGGTTTCTAAATCTCTTTACGGAGAAGGCAACTCAGGATCTCCTCACGCACTCAGCCAAGAAGTTTAGGCCGGCAGTGCCTATAGAGAAAAAAGAGAGACCCTCTTTTGTACAGCCCTTCGAGGTGCCTCCTCTTCTAGAGCCCCTCTTAGAGGTCGCAGACCAGATAGAAGGAGAAGACCATCTAGAAGGTCCTTCGGGAAGTCTAGATGAGCAGGGAGTCCTCCAGACGAAAGTAGGCGCCAGACTACTCCACTTTGCAAAAGTCTGGGCGCAGAAGGGAGCGGACTCTTGGTCCCTCTCTATCCTGAAAAAAGGATACTTGATCCCCTTCAGGGAAAAATCCTCCCTTGACGACAACTCCAAGGGAGTTGACTGCAAGATACTCTGATTCCCGGTCCGAAAGCTTGCTATTTTGCAAGCAGTGGAACAGATGAGTTTCCAAGGAAAACGGCGTAGAAACTGGTTTTCAAGATCTCCATCTCCAGGATTTTACAATCGGCTATTCCTGGTACCGAAAGCATCGGGGGGATGGAGACCGGTTCTAGACGTCAGTGCCCTGAATTTCTTTGTCTTGAAGAAGAAATTTCAATGGAGACTTCTTCCTCTGTTCTATCTGCTCTTCGTCCAGGGGACTGGATGGTGTCCCTGGACCTTCAGATGCGTATTTCCATGTGCCAATTCATCCGGCAGCAAGGATATCTGAGATTCATGTTCCAAGGGAAAGTGTTCCAGTTCCGAGCGATGTGCTTCGGACTTTCGACTGCCCCTCAAGTCTTCACGGACATCATGAGAATGTAGCTTATTGGCTACATCTGGAAGGGGATCAGGATCTCGTTATATTCTGGACTGGACGATTGGCTAATAAGAGCCCAATCGGAGAAAAAATGTCTGGAGGACCTATTAGTTACTCTAAATTTGACAAAGTCCCTAGGACTTTTAGTCAATCGCGAGAAATCCATGCTGACTCCCCAGCAGAGTATTGTCTATCTGGGGATTCAGATGGATTCTCGGGATTTTTTTTTCTAGCGTACCTCCTTCGGCAGGAAAGGAGAGAACGCTGCTTAGAAAAGGTGGCAGTATTCTTAAGGAAAGAACATTGTTCCACGAGGGAATGGATGAGCTTACTGGGGACCCCTCCTCGATGGAACAGTTTCGTTTCCTTAGGAAGACTACACCTACGACCCCTTCAATTTTATCTGAAGGAGAAGTGGGATTGGAAAATCCAACAATCTAGGAGATACATTTCCAATCTCGAAAAGGGATCAAGGAGAATATCCGTTGGTGGTTAGATCCACAGAAACTAAGCAAGGGAATCTCCCTTCGCTTACAGAACCCTCGCCTAGCGTTATTTGCAGACGCCTCAGATTAAGGTTGGGAAGCGACCCGATGGTTCGGAAGAAGTGTCAGGCACTTGAAGGAGAACAAGTGTCCTGGCACATAAACAAGAAGAACTAACAGCCATTCATCTAGCGTTAGTTCATTTCGAGGAACAGTCTCAGGTCTGGGGATTCAGATTCACTCGTGGACAACACAACAGCCCTCGCTTATATAAAGAAACAAGGGGGGGACGCATTCCTTTTCCCTGTACGAATCAGCAAAGGGATCTGCTGATTTGGGCTCAGGAAAGGAAGATCTCTCTTCTCACAAGTTTGTGCAGGGAGAGAAAAATGTCCGGGCAGATCTGTTGAGCAGAAAAAGAACAAGTCCTACCCAACGGAAATGGACTCTCAATCCCTCAGATTTGCCAACAACTTTGGCATCTGTGGGAAGGCCCAATATAGACCTGTTCGCGACCAACAAGAATAACAGAATTAGAGACCTATTGCTCCCCGATCTCGGATCCACAAGCAGTAGCAGTAGACAGCTTTCTGCTAGATTGGACGGCTTGGACGCATACGCCTTCCCTCCTTTTTTCAAGATAGTAGGGGGGGGAGTATTGAGGAAGTTCGCTTGCTCGGAAGGAACAAGAATGACCCTCATCGCTCCCTTCTGGCCAGCTCTCGATTGGTTCACAGAGGTGCTGGAGTGGTTAGTAGATTTTCCAAGATCGCTTCCACTGAGGAACGATCTTCTCAAACAACCCCACTTCGACAGGTTTCACAAAAACCTCTAAGTCTGACCGCCTTCAGACTGTCGAAGGACTTGTCAGAGCAAGGGCTTTTCTCACGAGAAGTGGCGAAGGCTATTGCAAGAGCCAGAAGAGTCTCCACCTCTAAAGTATATCAGTCGAAGTGTTGTTAGAAGATGGTGTAAGGGAAAGAAAATATCCTCTTCAGTACCTCTGTAACTGAAATCGCAGATTTTCTCCTATATTTGAGAAAAGACTGTAACCTGGCAGTTTCAACGTGAAGGGTTACAGAAGTATGCTGGCCTCAGTTTTTTCGACATAGAGGAATAGATCTGACGAATAATAAAGATCTACATGACCTTATAAGGTCTTTCGAAAGAACCGACGAAGACCATGTTATCAAGAAGCCTAGCTGGAACTTGGATGTGGTCCTCAAATTCCTGATGTCGGAAAAAATTTGTACCGTCTCACGCAGCTTCGTTTAGAGACTTAACGAGAAAGTCATTATTCCTCTTTGCGTTAGCAACAGCCAAGAGAAATTAGCGAATTGCAAGCTTTGGAAGGTAAAGTGGGTTTTAAGAAGGATTCAGCGATTTGCTCCTTTAAACCATTTTTTCTAGCAAAAAATGAAAATCCTTCAAAAGTCCTTGGCCAAGAAGCTTTGAGATAAGAGGAACTATCTTCATTAACAGGGAGAGAACTAGAAAGGACTTTGTGTCAGTCAGGGCACTCAAGTTCTACCTGGAGAGAAGAAGTTGCTGAGAGGTACAGAAGAAAGTCTTTGGTGCTCTGTAAGAGATCCGAAAAGATCGATGTCTAAGAACGCCCTTACATACTTCATAAAAGATGTAATAAGGGAAGCGCACCGTTAAGTGCGATGAAGAGCATCTCAGGTTCTCAGAGTGAGAGCTCATGAGTGAGAGCCATAGCTACGTCTATGGCATTTCACACAAAACATGGTCTCTTCAGGCTCTTATAGAGTCGACGTTTGGAGATTGTAATTCTGTGTTCGCCTCGAATTACCTAAGAGACGTTAAAAATTTCGTACGAAAAGTGCTTTGCTCTGGGAGCGTATGTTTCGGCGAATTCAGTGCTGGGAGAAGGGGCTGAGGCTAATCCTTCCTAATTTAGTTTAGTGTTTAAATTACTTTTTATTGGTGGTTGTTTTTTATTGGTTAATTGTCAGAGGGAATAGGGAACCCTCTTGCAATTCATAGATTATAACAATACTAACATGGTCAGGTGATCGGGATTGGCTTCAGTGCTCTTTGTGATTTTATAACCTTAACTCTGTCATGTAAGAGGGCGAGTCTCCATTGATATGACAAAAGGTCAAGGCTCTACCATGTAAGTGGGTCAGCCCCCATTGGTACGATCCAGTATAGGCTCTGTCGCGTAAGCGGGCTAGCCCCCATTGACACGATCCAAAGAGTTATTCAACCATTGGTTCATTCCTCGTTGAAACTCTTGAGGCAGGCAGACTCATCGACAGTAGTCATGAAGTCTTCAGCCCAATCAGGTTGTTTTTTTTTTTTAATGTATTTAGTTTAAGTATTATTTTGTGTTTAGCTGTCTCTTGCCCGCCACCTAGGGTGCCAATCAGCTAAGTATATATCTGCTGGGTAAGTTTCTTGTACAAAAATGATATTGTTAAGATACAATAAAGTTTTGTACATACTTACCTGGCAGATATATACGATTAATGGCCCACCCATCCTCCCCTCAGGAGACAGGTGGAAGAGAAATTATGGCTTAGAAATCGGGAATAGTTCCAGACCCCGCCACCCAGCGGCGGGAATGGTGGATCACCTGACCTACCTGTCGCGTGTGCCGCGAGTTTTGAAATTCTGTCGGGACGACCGAGTCTATAGCTAAGTATATATCTGCCAGGTAAGTATGTACAAAACTTTATTGTATCTTAACAATATCATTTTGTTCACGAGACTTACCTGTCAGATATATATATATATATATATATATATATATATATATATATATATATATATATATATATATATATATAGCTGTATTCTCCGAAG
>NC_061089.1:38863555-38884717 GCF_015104395.2 Macrobrachium nipponense | reverse complement strand
TCCAGAGAGAAGAGGTAGGTCCGCCTTTCGTCCCTTTAGGGAAAAGGGCAAATGAAACATTTCTCCTCCAAACACCACCATAGGTGCCAGGCTCCTGGAATTCGTGGAAGCCTGGACACTGATAGACGCAGACGCGTCTTCACTAAAGATCTTAAGGAAGGGATATCGTATCCCTTTCCTGAATACTCCGCCCCTAACGTCTATACCAAGGGAACTATCAGCCAAGTACAAGGATCCTGTGCTGAGGGATACTCTTCGATCAATGGTGGAACAATGTGGGACAAGAGTGCAGTAGAACTAGTACTGGATCAAAC
Source organism: Macrobrachium nipponense (assembly GCF_015104395.2). NCBI lineage: Eukaryota > Metazoa > Arthropoda > Malacostraca > Decapoda > Palaemonidae > Macrobrachium > Macrobrachium nipponense. Next base: position 38,884,403 of record NC_061089.1, on the reverse strand, counting down.
TCCCCGGGGGTTTTACAATCGCCTTTTTCTAGTGGCGAAAGCCTCGGGAGGCTGGAGACCAGTACTAGACGTCAGCGCTCTGAACAAATTTGTTCAGAAGGAGAATTCTCCATGGAGACTTCTGCTTCAGTCCTAGCGTCATTACGACAAGGAGATTGGATGGTGTCTCTAGATCTCCAGACGCCTACTTTCACGTCCCGATCCACCCTTCATCGAAGAAGTACCTCCGTTTTCATGACGGGGGGAAGGATCTTTCAGTTCAGTAGCCTTGTGTTTCGGCCTGTCCACAGCTCCTCAGGTCTTCACAAGCCTGATGAGGAATGTGGCGAGATTTCTTCATCTCAAAGGAGTGAATGTCTCGATGTACCTAGACGACTGGCTTATCAGGCCAGATCGAGAGACAGTGTTTTGGAGGACCTAAAGTTAACTCTAGATTTGACCAAGGCGTTGGGATTGCTTGTGAACCTCGAGAAGTCTCAGATGACCCCCAGACAAGACCTAGTCTATCTGGGGATTCGGATGGATTCTCGGGGTTTTCGAGTTTTTCCTTCGCAAGAGAGATCCGAAAAAGGTTTGAGGATAATCTCTCTCTTCTTAGAGAAACAGCAAAACGTCAGTGAGGGAATGGTTGAGCCTTCTGGGGACGCTTTCCTCGCCTGGGAACAATTCTTCCCTCTCGGAAGACTTCATATCCGTCCACTTCAATTCTTCCTCAAGAAGTCTTGGAGCTGGAAAAAACGGACAACTGTCGGACGTTTTCCCCATTCCAGTGGAGGTAAAGGCACACCTACAGTGGTGGTGTTGCTGCTCTGGAAGAGAACAAAGGGGTCTCTCTAAGATCAAAGAACCCAGACCTAGTGTTGTTCTCCGACGCGTCGGAGACGGGTTTGGGGAGCGACATTAGGCTCGGAGGAAGTGTCGGCACCTGGGAAAAACCAGCACAGGTGTCCTGGCACATAAATTGCAAAGAGCTCTTCGCCGTTCACCTGGCTTTGAAGAGCCTAGAACTCTGGTGAGAGACAAGGTAGTACAAGTAAAACGTGGACAACACCACCGCACTTGCCTACATTCGGAAACAGGGAGGGACTCACTCCTCGTTCCTTTACGAACTCACAGGGACCTATTACTTTGGACGTCTCACAGGAACATCTCCCTGCTGACAAGATTCGTACATGGGAGTAAGGAATGTGAGGGCGGACAGGCTCAGCAGGAGGAACCAGGTCCCTTCATACAGAATGGACTCTGCACGAGGAAGTATGTCGCGATCTCTGGTCTCTGTGGGGAACTCCTCACGTGGATCTATTCGCAACATACATTTCAAAAAGGCTCCCAGTGTTTTGCTCGGTCGTGGAAGACCCAAGAGCAATTATGGTTAGACGCCTTCCTGCTAAACTGGTCTCGAGTGGACGTGTACGCTTTTCCCCCATTCAAATCCTGGGGTTAGTATTGAAAAAGTTTGTGGCGTCAAAGAGACGAGGATGACTTTAATAGCCCCCTTTTGGCCGGCCCAGGAATGGTTCACAGGTAGGTGGTAGAGTGGATCGTAGACTTTCCAAGATCCCTACCAGAGGACGGATCTTCTCAAACAACCACACTTCAAGAGGTACCATCAAAACTCCCCGCTCTCGCTCTGACTGCCTTTCGACTATCGAAAGACTTGTCAGAGCGAGAGGCTTTTCTCGCGAAGTGGCAAAGCGCGATCGCGAGAGCTCGCAGAACCTCCACTTCGAAGGTATAACCAGTCGAAGTGGGAGGTCTTTAGAAGGTGGTGTAGAGCCAAGAAGTTGTCCTCCTCCTCTACCTCTATAGCGGAAATTGCGGATTTCTTGCTATTCCTGAGAGTAAAATCGCATCTAGCCGTATCCACAATAAAGGGATACAGGAGTATGCTCTCGGCTGTATTCAGGACAGAGGTTTAGATCTGGCAAATAACAAAGATCTTCACGATCTCATAAGATCTTTTGAGACGTCAAAGTCTAAAGAGCCAGTACCTCCGAACTGGAATTTGGACGTAGTCCTCAAATATCTGTCTTCGGATAGATTTGAACCTCCTCATCAGGCCTCATTTAGAGACGTAACTAGAAAATGCCTATTTCTTTTATCGTTAGCAACGGCAAAAAGAATTAGTGAGTTTACAAGCTCTGCAGGATAAAGTAGGATTCAAGGAAGACTCGGCGATTTGCTCGTTTAAAACTCTGTTTTTTAGCGAAAAACGAGAATCCCACGAATCCCTGGCCTAGGTCCATTCGAAATCAAAGGAATGTCTAGTCTCGTAGGCAGAGAAGCAGAGAGGTCTCTATGCCCTGTTAGAGCTCTGAAGTTCTATCTTCAGAGGAAACGTCAGTTTGGGAGGCTCTAGACAAGGTCTTTGGTGCGCGGTCAAAGACCCACAAGACTGATGTCAAAGAACGCTCTAGCGTTCTTTGTAAGGAACGTCATTACGGACGCTCACAAGGTCTGTCCGGACGAACAATTGCAACTTCTGAGAGTAAAAGCTCATGAAGTACGAGCGGTTGCGACGTCTCTCTCGTTTTATAAGAATATGTCACTTAAAACATATTAGATACGACATATTGGAGATGCAACTCGGTATTTGCATCTCATTACTTGAAAGACGTGCGTGTGACGGTATGAGAATGCTTTCTCTAGGTCCTATCGTATCGGCAGATACGATTCTGGGTACGGGAGCCGACACCAATCCTAGAATGTATATACTGTTCTTCTGTTTGGATATGGTCGAGAATCTCTTCGAACAATGGGAGGATTCAGGCTCGCACGGGCGGCCGTCTATGTTTGTTCATAAGAGAATTCTCGTCATATCCAATTAGTTGAGTAATAATTTTTTTTTTGAAAATTATGTATGTGTGCGTAGTGGTTTTTGAGTTACGGTTTGTTGTGACGAGTTCGGGATAACTCGTAACAATCCTTAGTTCTAACACATGGTTAAGGATCAGGTGGTCGGGATTGGTTGTGTGCTCCTTCATAAGGTGTATTGTCATATAAGTGGATCAGCACCCATTGACAAGTCCTTTTAGGCTCTGCTGAGTAAGTGGGTAAGACCCCATCGGCAGACCCACAAGAACTCTTGGCCATAGATCACATATCTCGCTAAAGTTTCTTGAGGTGATGCAGACTACTGGGCAAACACCCACCAAGTCTACCACCTATCAGGTAGGAACCAAGGTTTTATTTATACCTACAACATATGTTGTTTACCTGTCTATTCCATATAGTAGCTGTCTCTTACCCTCACCGAAGGGTGCCAATCAGCTATGTATATATCTGACAGGTAAGTTGATTGTATGAAAATGATATTGTTATGTTACAATAAAGTTTCATACATACTTACCTGGCAGATATATACAATTAAGGCCCACCCAGCCCTCCCCGCAGGAGACAGGTGGAAGAGAGAAATATGATAGAAAACGGGGATGGTTCCTAGTCCTGCCACCCAGGGCAGGCCGGTAGATCACCTGACCTACCTGTAGCGAGTGGCGCGAAATTTGAATTTCTGTCGGGGACGACGGAGTCTTAGCTATGTATATATCTGCCAGGGTAAGTATGTATGAAACTTTATTGTAACATAACAATATCATTTTGTACATGAACTTCCCTGACAGATATATACTTAGCTATAGTCTCCGACGTTCCCGACAGAATTTCAAATCTCGCGGCAGCAACGCGACAGGTAGGTCAGGTGGTCATTACCTTTACCGCCGCTGGGTGGCGGATGTACGAACCACTCCCGTAAGCTTGTCAGTTTTTTCTCTGTCGCGGGAACGATAACAACTGTTGTCGGTTCCTCTCGATAGTTTTTCGATTCTCGCTTGCCTGGAGTTAATTTGGACTTCTTTTGGTGACGTATTCGCTTTGTTTGGCTTGGCATACGCGATTGTGGACGGTTTGATTTTGAGTTTGATTTTCTTTAACGATGTCTGATCTAGAATCGGTAGTTAAAACTTCGGTGTTGTTTAGGGTTTGCGTGAATGAAGGATGTAAGGTGAGGTTGCCGAAAGCTTCGGTAGACCCCCACACGGTTTTGCATGAAATGCAGGGGGAATGATTGTGCGTTTGCTAACCCTTGTAGTGAATGTAAGGGATTGAATGAAGAAGATTAAGGCTCTCTCTTCTTATGTTAGGAAGTTGGAACGTGATAGAGTGCGTAAGGCTTCCTCTAGAAGTTCTAGCAGATCTAGAATGAGTGAGTTGGATGTGGATCCTAATAGTACTAACGTAGAACTTAGAACCTTCTTCCCAAGTTGGCAGCCCGGCTCCCCGCACCGAAGCCGGAGATTCGCCTTCGGAGGCGGCAGCTCTGAAAGCCAAGAATCGTTCTGTGGATCAGAAGATTCGTCAGTTGGAAGGTAAGGAGAGTGTTAGTGATCAGTGCAGTGTCCCCAGTGTTGTGGAGGGTGCGTCTGACCGGCTCCTTAGTGCCTCTAGGCCTAGACCTCTTCCAGACTCCCAGTTCCAGTGGAGTAGGAAAGTCGAAAGCCGCAGGAGGGCTAGGGAGAGCCCCCACCGGTCAGGCGTCCCCCTCCCCTCGGCAGATCCTGAAGTACGCTCCCAGGCTGCCTCGGATCGCTACAAGAAGGAGCTCCTACGCCAATGCTTCTCCTCTTCGTCGTCTCCCTCTCCGAAGAGAGGTTGGAACTCCCCGGATGCGTCGCGCCCGTTGAAGAGGGCTTGGAAGGCTCCCTGCAGTCCTTTGGCTTCTAGTCCGGAGGTTTTCCCGGAAGAATCGTCGGTGGAGGCGAAGAAACACAAGAAATCCTGTGATCGTTCTTCTTCTCCGCGCTCCGCGCTCGCGCCTGCTTCCGAGGAAGAATTAGAAGATTCTCCTACGAGAGTACTCGCGGGACTTCAAGCTCAGATCACGGCGCTAGCAAGACTCTCTAGCAGTTAGATCACGTAGGAAGAAAGGACGTTTCTCTTCCCGATCAAGAGATCTAGGCGCCGCTCTTCAGAGGATCGTTCTCCTTCATATGGGAGGTTTCGTATGAAGGTGGGGGCTCGCGTGAGGCGCCCTCACTCGCGTGAGCGCCCTCGCTCGCCTGGCTCTCTTTCAATTTCAAGGCGCCAAACATCGTAGGACGCTCTATGGAGAAAGAAGTTTTTCTCCAGATTGGATTCCCGCTTCCGGTAAGCGCACTGACACCTGCTCATCACGCGATTTCTTCAACTCCCTCGCGTGAGACTTCTCCTCAGCAGCCTCAAGATTATAGAAGGCGCCCTTATACAAGTAGGTCGTTCTTCTTCCAGATGTCTCTCCTCGAGTATCGGATCGTGACTTCTCTCCTGACAGGCATCTAGAGTCTGGTAGGAGTCGTGTGCATGATAGACGCCTACTGTTAGCCGCTCCCCGCAAGGTAGGCGCCAAGAGCCTACTGCACATAGCTCTCCTAGTAGCGCTCGTCTCTTTTAAGGCGTCATACTCCTGATTATTCTCCTAAGGGCAGACAACAAGAGTCTTTCAAGCGCCCTTCTCCGTGTAGGCGCTCTCCCGCTTCTAGGCGCACTTCTCCTGACCGTTTGTCTCTTGGTAGGCACCAGGAATCCCGGAAGCGCCCTTCTCCAAGTAGGCGCTCGTTAGTTTTGAAGCGCCCTTCTCCTGAATGTTACCCTCTTGTTAGACGTCAAGAGTCTCGCAAGCAGCCTTCTCCTAGTAGGCGCATTTCGCCTTCCAGTCGAACTTCCGTTGATCGTACGCAACTGGACAGGTATGGAGAGCCGCGCAGCGCTCTGCTCTCGATAGGCGCTCTTCTCCTGGCAGCGCTCGCCCCAGGATAGGTGCATAGAGTATAGTAGGCGCTCGCCTCCTCGTAAGCGCCCTGCGGATGTTTCCGAGAATTCTCGGAGTAGGAGCCCTACATCTCCTTCGGCTGAGATTCCGTATACCTCGAAGAGGGAGTCTCATCGTATACTTCCCAGATCTTCTCATCGTTCTCCAGTGGATGTGAACTCTTCTAAGAGAGGGCGTTCTCCAACCTCTCGCTCAACTCCTGCTAGGATCCCTTCGTCACCTAAGGATCTTCCGCGCTCGCTCGACAAGACGTCCTAGAAGGGTTCGGATGAGGAACCGAACACTTCTGTTGCTGTCTCTTCTTACAAGAAGCTTACAGAGCTACTTTTACAAGTTTTTGGGGATTCCCTTACGCCTACGGCTCCTCCTTCTCCTCACTCGCTTTTTTCAACGGCGAAGACAGCGAAGAGTTCTTCTTGTGTGAGGATGAGCCAACTCTTTCTATGAAGAAGGCACTGAGGAGTTTTGGTTCCTGGATGGCTTCCAAAGAAGAAGCGGGGAAAACGATGTTCGCTTTTCCTCCGTCGAAGTTATCAGGACGCGCTGGTGGTTTCTGGTACGAAACAGGAGAGCCCTTAGGATTGGGTCTACCGTCTTCGGCTGATTCGGATTTTTCGGCACTGGTAGATTCGACAAGGAGAACTGCCCTTAACTCTGCTAAGACGACTTGGGCAATGAACGAATTGGATCATTTGCTCAAAGGTATGTTTAGAGTGCTAGAAGTATTTAACTTCTTGATTGGTCGTTGGGAGTCCTAGCCAAGAAAATTGAAGTGCCAGAGTCAATTTCACCAGATGATCTTATGTGTGTTTTGTCTTGTATGGACAAGTCAGTAAGAGACGGAGCGAGTGAAATCGCCTCCCTTTATGGGGCCGGCATCGTGAAGAAGAGGTCGGTTTACTGTTCCTTCTTAACGAAGTCGGTCTCCCATGCTCAGAGGTCTTCTTTGCTGTTTGCTCCTCTGTCTACTCAGTTGTTCCCGAAACATCGAGTGCAGGACATTTCGAGGTCACTTTCGGCAAAGCCACCCAGGACCTTTTGGCACAGTCGGCAAGAAAACCTCGCCCTTCCTTCCCTACCAAGGCTAAGAAGGAAAGGCAAGTGTTCGAGACCCCTTTCGAGGGGCATCTTCATCAAGAACCTCTACGTTTAGAGGTCGTAGACCTTCAAGAAGGGGTAAGACTTTTCGCCAAGTCTGTTAAAGCCCCCAAATAACTTGCAAGTCCTTCAAACAACGGTGGGCGCCAGACTCTTAGAGTTTGCAGAAGTCTGGGCCCAAAAAGGGGCGGATCCTTGGACCCTTTCTATTTTGAGGAGAGGTTACCTCATCCCTTTCGTCGAAAGACCTCCCTTGACGACCATCCCAAGGGAACTGACGGCCAGGTACAGAGACCCCATCATGAATCAAGCTCTCCATCTAGCAGTAGATCAGATGCTGGAGAAGGGGGCTATCGAACTAGTGACAGACCATCAATTCATCGGGCTTCTACAACCGCCTTTTCCTAGTTCCGAAGTCCTCAGGGGGATGGAGACCGGTGTTGGATGTAAGCGCCCTGAACTTCTTCGTAGAAAAGAAAGTTCAGTTCACGGATGGAACGCCTTCATCAGTGCTGGCAGCGCTTCGTCCAGGGACTGGATGGTTTCCTTGGATTTTCAGGACGCTTACTTCCACGTACGATCCATCCTTCCTCGAGGAAGTTTCTCAGATTCATGATGGGGGGGAAAATTTTTCAGTTCAGGGCTCTGTGTTTCGGCCTCGACGGCACCGCCCTCAAGTGTTCACGGGGATTTTGAGGAATGTGGCTCAATGGCTTCATTTGAAAGGGGTGAGGATATCCATGTACCTCGACGATTGGCTAATAAGGGCCAATTCAGAAGATCGTTGTTTGAAGGACTTACAAGTAACTTTAGAATTGACGAAGGCTTTGGGACTTCTCGTCAATTTCAAGAAGTCATCACTAATTCCCGAGCAGAGTGTGTGTATCTCGGGATACAGATGACTCTCTGAGTTTTCGGGCTTTTCCCTCGCAGGAAAGGATAGCCCGAGGATTCGAGAGAGTAACAACCTTCTTAGGGAAAGAAGTATGCACAGTGAGAGTGGGATGAGTCTGCTGGGGACACTCTCCTCTCTGGAGCAATTCGTTTTCCCTAGGAAGGTTGCACCTGAGACCGCTCCAATTCTTTCTTCATCGGAATTGGAGTCGTCGTTCTCAGGATTTGACGTTCTCCCTGTCGTTATCCCAGGACATCAAGAAACATCTCTTATGGTGGACAGATCCCAACCTCTTTGCGAAGGGACTGTCTCTTCAATCACAGACCCCCAACCTGGTGTTGTTCTCCGACGCGTCGGACATGGGGTGGGGTGCAACTCTGGGAACCAACGAAGTGTCAGGTACCTGGGTGGGGGACCAGGTAGCCTGGCACATCAACAGAAAGGAGTTGATGGCTGTGTGGTTGGCTCTGAAGGCTTTCGAGCCCAAAGTCAGAAGATCGGTAGTGCAGGTCAACGCGGACAACACTACAGCTCTGGCATACATCAGGAAACAGGGGGGGACGCATTCCTTCTCCCTGTACGAGACAGCAAGAGACCTTCTTCTGTGGGCAGAAGAAAGAGGAATCAAGCTTCTCACCAGGTTCGTGCAGGGAGAAAGGAATGTAAGAGCAGATCTCCTCAGCAGGAAAGATCAGGTCCTTCCCACAGAGTGGACCCTTCATCTGGATGTATGCCAGAGCCTGTGGAAGTTATGGGGCAGGCCACACATAGACCTCTTTGCCACGTCAAAGAACAAGAGGCTGGATCCTTACTGCTCTCCGATATCGGATCCAGAGGCAGTAGCAATAGATGCTCTTCTTCTAGACTGGAACGGACTCGACGTCTACGCGTTTTCCCCCCTTCAAGATCCTGGGGCTAACTATCAAGAAGTTCGTAGAGTCCGATTCAACGAGAATGACCTTAATCGCTCCCTTTTGGCCGGCCCAAGAATGGTTCACAGAGGTACTGGAATGGTTGGTGGACCTTCCAAGATCGCTCCCGCTAAGGAGCGATCTACTCAGACAACCCCACTTCGACAGGTACCACAAAATCTCCTCGCTCTCAGTCTGACTGGTTTCAGACTGTCCAAAGTTTGGTCAGAGCGAAAGGCTTTTCAGCAGCAGCTGCTAAAGCAATCGCAAGAGCGAGGAGACCTTCCACCTTGCGTGTATACCAGTCAAAGTGGGATGTCTTCAGACGTTGGTGCAAGAGGAAGAACATTTCCTCTTCCAGTACCTCTGTGACCCAAATTGCGGATTTCCTTATTTTCCTCAAAGAAGAATGTCATCTGGTTGTGTCAACTATTAAGGGATACCGCAGTATGTTGGCGGCGGTATTTCGGCATAGAGGCTTAAATATATCCGATGATAAGGACCTGCATGATCTTATTAGATCATTTGAAACCATTAAGCGTCCTCATGTAGTACGAACTGGAATCTAGACGTAGTCCTACAATTCCTTGGATCGTCTAGATTCGAACCTCCTGGCCTAGCCTCTTTCAAGGACTTGACGAAGAAGGCTATCTTCCTTTTGGCCCTAGCTACAGCTAAAAGAGTGAGTGAGCTCCAAGCTATTGAGGGCAATGTAGGGTTTAAGGAAGATTCTATGGTGTGTTCGTTTCTTCCAAGTTTCCTTGCAAAGAATGAAAACCCATCACGCCCTTGGCCCAGGAGCTTTGAAGTTCGTAGTTTATCTTTTCTAGTAAGGGGAGGGGAAGAGCCTGAAAGAACTCTTTGCCCTATGAGAATTATGAAGTATTTTCCTTAAGAGGAAGGAACAACGTTAAGGCTAATCAAGATGTACTTTGGTGCTCCGTAAAGGACCCCACTCGGCCCATGTCGAAGAATGCTCTTCCTTTTTCTGAGAAGCCTTATTACAGAGGCACATGTTGCCTGTAAGGAAGATCAGTTTAGACTACTGAAAGTGAAAGCTCACGAGGTGAGAGCCATCGCAACTTCGCTTGCATTCAGAAAAAATATGTCTGTGCGGAACTTGATGGAGGCGACTTTTTGGAGATGCCAATCGGTTTTTCGCAAACCACTACCTACGTGATGTAAAAATCACATATGATAAATGCTTCGCCTTGGGTCCTTTCGTATCGGCGGATTCGGTGCTGGGGCAGGGAGCTGAAACTTATCCTGTGTAAATTTTTTTTTATGTTACCCTATATTTTATATTGTTGTTTTTTGGTTGTCTGAAAGAGGTTGCAGGAGGCACCTCTTTTTGTCGTAATATTAACCCTTTGTATTTTGGTTAGGTGGTCTGGTGGGTTTTGGCTCCTTGCAGAGGTAGTGGTAAGGATCTGTTAGGTAAGCGGACAAGGTCCCTCTAACAGCATCCGACTTGGATTCTACCACAATAGGGGATCACATATCCCAGTGGTAGATCCGAGAGTCTTTCAGCATCAGTCACGTCCTAGCTGTAGCTCTCCAGGCAATGCAGACTCAGAGATAGTATCTATGAAGTCTTCATCCTGAAAAGGTGAGAACCAAGGTTTTATATCCTACAACATTAGTTGTTTCCCGTCTTACCTGTATTATTGAGCTGTCTCTTTACCCTCCACGCAAGGGTGCCAATCAGCTAAGTATATATCTGTCAGGGAAGTTCATGTACAAAAATGATATTGTTAAACTACAATAAAGTTTTTGTACATACTTACCTGGCAGATATATACGATTAATGGCCCACCCAGCCTCCCCTCAGGAGACAGGTGGAAGAGAAAAATCTGACAAGCTTACGGGAGTGGTTCGTACATCCGCCACCCAGCGGCGGGTAAGGTAGACCACCTGACCTACCTGTCGCGTGTGCCGCGAGATTTGAAATTCTGTCGGAACGTCGGAGACTAGCTAAGTATATATGCCAGGTAAGTATGTACAAAACTTTATTGTAGTTTAACAATATCATTTTTTTCTGGCTAAATTTCTCTTGTTTTGGTATTGTACTTGTTTTCTGCTTTTGCATTATGTCAGCTACTACAAGCAAAGATAAAAGCAATAGGTTGTATAGGAAAAGTTTGTGAAAGCAGATTATTTCAGTTTTGCCATTAACTATGTAGCCAATGTTAGCCTAGCTGAAGCATGAGTGTGGTTTTCTTGTCAAGATAAAGTGTGATCTGACGAGATGTTAGATTTTTGTGTAGCATCAAAAATACTAGAGATGATACTGTATTTCAAGCTGTGAAGCACCTTAGAGCTGATTAAAGATTTACATATGATGTAGCCTGAGTTGCCTCTAATAGGTCAGGTACTTTGCCTAATTGTGAAGCGACTTCATTACAGTAGTATTTTGTTCATAGTGCTACATTCCAATTGCTGCAAGAGTAATGTTTTTGCAGGCATATGGTGAATTATAAAGCTTTGACATGGTAATAGCTTGCCACTACCATCAGACACACCTCCAGAAAATACATTAACGAGATCTTACTGCTTAGTGCAGTTCATATGGCAGTTCCCTATAGCCCATTTGTTAATGAAACTTCAATCTTTTTCAAAATATCTTAAAGCTTAATGATGTTGTTGTTTCACCAATTAAATATCGAGGCATAAAGTGCAAATTTACCAATCAGTGTGTCATGGGCAATATTTTACCCTACTATATAGATAGACCTATGTATGTACTTGTGTATAGTATACATATGTAGATATGTGTTATCGTATAGTGTCACTGTTTTGTCGCCTCTGTTTACATTCGTCCCTCTATTTTTTGTAGGCGATGTTTTATAAGGCATACAGGTTGAATAATCAACATAGACCACAATACAATAGGCTCATCTATTCCATTTTTACAATACTTTTGGCTATGGTACCATGGCCTAAATACCATAGGTTTAGGCTATCATGCCAAAAATACCTGGCCTAATGGCTTCATAACCAACCTTTAGGACGTAGGTGGTGGATATATCAATCTGTAATATATTTTACATTCTACACCTCTGTAACCATTTAGTACATTTAATGATGGTATTGATAACAGTTAGATGTTAATGGTGAAGAGGCAGTTTTCATATGATGTGAGACTTTTATCCTCTCCTAGATAGCCCTACTCCTAGGCTAATTAGAAGAATATCTTTTTGCTTTTCTCAACTCAGTTGTAGTTACCGGAACAGTTGTGTATAATCATTTTAAGTAGCCTTGCTCACATTAGTAGTAGTAGTAGTTTTTTTTTTTTTTTTTTTTTTTTTTTTTTTTTTTTGTTTTTTTTTTTTTTTTTTTTTTTTTTTTTTTTTTTTTTTTACAATGGCTCATCAGTCTACCTTACCCCCCAAGTGTTTAAGGCTATTACCAAAAATACCTCGAATCTGGATATTAGATTCTATAGACTTTTATTTTTTTGCATATCAGTTCCTTGTATAATTTCCCAAACTACATACTCTCAAGTTTTGCTTCAGTAGTGTTCTGGCTCACATACTAAGTGGTGATTTTACACATGTTACCTTAACTGATGTTTTGAACTCCCTGTTCAGAAGGCTTTGTGGTTCATCAGTAGGCCATGTTCAGAAGTGCATGGCATAGCATCAAGTCAGACCTTTGTTAGTGATTGTTTTCTGAGAAAGATACTTTATACCTTTTTTTTATTTCTTTTACCCTTTTCATCTTCTTGATACCCTTCTCTCTACACTCTTCAGATAGAGAAGTTCACAGTTTAGAAAAATAGATTGGACAGTTGTTCTGCTACATGGCATTCGAGCCATGCACTTTTCCTGCCTCAAATTTATTCATGTGCCTCCCTTTTCTATGAGTCTTTCAGTTTGCTCCTGGTGCAGTCTTTCAGAAGGGCAAAAAAGTTTCTGTCGACATGTAGGACACACTACCACTTCTTGTACACCTTTAGTCAAAGTTAAGTACATTCTCCTGTGAGTCAAAATTTTAGCAGTATGGAGTCAGCTCCTTTGATATAAGAGTAGGCCTCTCATGTTTAGACGACTGGATTGTTCTTACCAGAGGGATTTTTATGAAGACCTTGGGAGTAAAGAACTGTTTTTTATGTCTAACCTCAGGAAGGGTATCTTTGTTTTAAGTTACCTATGCGTTTCTGACCCAGTCAGTTGCTTATCTAGGGGTGTAAATGAGCTCTCTTGTTTGGGGTTTTCTAATAGTAGATAGATAGATTGCCAATTTTCTGCCACTTTTAAGATCTGTATGGTTTGAACTGTAGTCCAAGCTATACAGATCTCAAAAGGGGTAGAAAATTGGTAGAACCTTTATTCTGTGTCCTAAGTTGTCTCAAGCAGTTTGGTAGGCCATTCAGAGAAACTTTCAATGTTGGGGAGTTAGAAGGTGAATTTCCAGTAGCTCTTGGCACTTGAAGATGGTCTTCTTATGCAAGTCTTGATTCTTACATAAGATGACAAGGAGAGACAGTTCAAGAGAGTTGTTCAGCCTAGCAACGAAACACTTTTCTTGTAGACAGAGTCCTGGAAGGCCATTTCATTACCATGTTTTGCCCTTTAAAAACCTTTGTTATTGAAGACCAGCTCAGCGGGAAAAGGCAAGGTCTCCAGTCATATAGCCCCCTTTTCCTCAGGTTTGCCAGAAACTGTGGAACCTTTGGGGAGACCCAAACACCCATTCTCAACTTCCCTGAACGCTACTCTTAACAGTTTACTGCCCTTCATGTCAAGATCCTCAGGCATGGGCAGTTGATGCTATTGTTGCCTTCCTTCAAGTTCGGTCTGTTCTAAACCCCTATGCTTTTCCTGTTTGCAGTTTGAGGAAATACTCGACAAGTTGTGAGCTTTGTAGATCACAATGATGATTTTCTTAGCTTATTCATGGCCCCAAAGTGTTGGTTCCCGTAACTTACTTTCTTGACAGTAGATGTTCCTCGACTTCTTACGTTCAGGATAGATTTTGTCTGCCAGTCTTTCGAGTAGATTCCTTCTAACATCCACATGCTTCATCTACCCACATGGAGAGTGCCATTGGTCAGTTATGAGCTAAGGGTTTTTTTTTTTTTAAATGACCAAGGGGGCAGTACTTAATTCTAGGAGGCGCTCCTTTATTAGACTTGTATATCAATAATAGCGTTTTTTTTTTTTTTTTATCTGGTACTTGTCCAGAGTGATATCCAGCACCTGTTCAACTAGAGATGAGATCCTGTTTGAAGTTTCTACCAGTATCTCAGGGTACTCTAAGCAGTTTTCTGTCATGGCGATCTGGGATACCACTTTACATGGCTTTTCAGTTCTACCTTAAGCTGAATGGAATTTTGAGAGCATACAGTACACATTGGTGTACGTATAGGAGCATTCCTTCATATATGAAGTGAGTGTCTAGTTTTAGACTGTCGGTTATGGGCTTTTGATTCAGGCACAGAAGTCACTAGTACTCCACGAGGTAGTCCTTTTTTTTTTTTTTTCCAGTAAGAATCCTCTGGCAAGTCTCTCTCTCTCTCTCTCTCTCTCTCTCTCTCTCTCTCTCTCTCTCTCTCTCTCTCTCTCCAAATGTAAAGAACTTCAGGTTTGTATGTTAGGAAAATACAGATAGCACTTAAAATTTGCAGCTCGCTCTCTCTCTACCCACGTCAAATTCAAAGCATGCGCAGAGTGAATGCAGTGGACAAAACAAAAAAAGTGTCCTGGATTTTCTTGCATGGTTGATGTCCACCAAAGGAAGATCCCTAGCATTGTCAGGTTGTCAATGCTAGGTATGTTAATGCAATGTCATTTCCTGCCCAAAGGCGGTTGTTGTTATTTTGCATTAAGACTCCCACCAGCCCAGAAAATATTTTATCGGTATGTTATTCTAACCCTGGCAATCACTTCCAAATTTTTTCCATATTTAATATTGTTTTTTTTTTTTTTCTAGATTCAGGGTAAAGAAATTATGAACCGTTATACTTCTAGACTGTTTTCTTAAGACAATTAGGACGTTGTCACATCACCTAAATAGAAATACACAAAAGGGCATTTTGTGCATCAATCTTAGAGGCCATTTTGCATATCAATCTTTACACAACACCAAAATTTTCATTACTTGTGTGACCTTCACTTTGACACAAATTTCAACCTCCATTTTCCTGAGGCTGAATACTAAACAAATCCCTTATCCTCATGTACCTTCTCTTGTTCTCCAAATTGTTATACACTAATAGCTTCTTTTCCCCCCTGTTACTGCGTCCCCAACTCTGTGTCAATGGCTCATTTCTGGGATTAAGAATCTTGCTGCATTGCATCCATGAAGCAGTTGACGAGGATTTGTCTTACCTCTACTGTGATCTTTACAAAGTTCTTTTCCACTGTTATTTGAGTGTTATGTAAAAAAGATTAATAATGCATTTTCTTACAAATTTAACCTGCATTATTATCTTGAGAACCAAAAATTAGTATGCGTAATACTGAATTGTGTGCATTGACACAAATCATCTTTGTGAATTAGTTTAGAAATGGCAATAATCTTGTAGATTGGCACGTTTTGTGCTATATTTTCATCGTTTTTCTTTCGCCTAGTATGTATTAGATGCAATCACTATACGTAGTTTGTAGTACGTTTGTACTATTAAACTTCTTTTGTATTTTTACATGTTGAAGATACTATTATTGCTTGTGCGAACACTTGCAAGAAATGTTATTATCTGTTGCCTACAACAGATAATGGCAGTAATCTTCATCTATACAATTGCATGCGAATGCAATGGTGAATGACTCAACCACTTGTCCTTCACCGATGCGCCCGTCAATGGCACTGCTCTGTTCGTCGTGCGTCTGCCGCGTCATTTAAGCTTCAGCGACGCTCGGTGGAGCTGACGTCTTTTTAACTAGTGAAATCAGATCGCTCATTCTGGGTATGTTCTTGCGGACGTTTTCCATTTAACCTGAAAGTTAATTTTGTTTGGATATGTCATAACATAATGACTGGATTTGTATCACGGTGACTTGTAAACAGATGATCGGTGCTCAGATGAAGCTACGATTATAAATTTGTAACATGAAAATGTGGAATGGAGTTGCCGACTTAACCTCACGCATTGATACGTGATAAATATGCGTATGTATTTATGCGCTTACTACTACTCACTAATATGTAGTGCGTCTCTGTTTGTTCGAGTCCAGAGGCCACACCAAGCTTCATAAAACCTTAACATTACCTATAATCTGTATTTTGTGGTTAATGCCTAAATTTTCTTTCGACGTGTAAGAAGGGTAACTTATCTCTGACCAGCCCAGGTCCTTTTGGGGCATCTCAAGGAGTGAACTTAATGTGAAAGAACAGTTTCCCTAATTTATCTACTGTACTGTTCTCAAAAATTGTTATGCAGGAAATATTCTTTGGTAGTTTAAGGACACGATTTACTGTGATTTCTCTCCATTGCTCATCTGCCTCGGGAAGAGTAAACATGGAAATGCCCAGTCATTCTCTCTCTCTCTCTCTCTCTCTCTCTCTCTCTCTCTCTCTCTCTCTCTCTCTCTCTCTCTCTGATGTTGATATAACATGATGCCTTCATGAGATACCGAAAATCCACAAAATTTGATTGTGTATCTCTTAATAGCTGTCGTAAGAGGACTACCCTTCCCGGAAGCGCACTAGAAAGTTTTATTGATGTGTAGAGGGTTGCTATTTTTACCTTGATGGCAGCCAGACATGATGGCCTTCGACTCAAGTCACACGCACGATAAATGCGTGTTCTTTACACAACTATGTGAGTGATGAAGGAGTAGGACCAAAGGGCCTCTGGGATGATCATTTTCACACAGGTAATCAGTTTACTTGGTCTAGTCTATTTGAATGTTGATAAGATAGGCATTTTTTCACTAAATAACGATAAGATATGTGCTTAAATAATGACAACAGTAAAGATTTGGCATATCGCGATTCGTAGGAGGAGAATTGTAAAATATTAACGCTATAGCCTTCTCTTGGTTAAACAGAAGCTTGAAGTCGTCGAAAACAATGACGTAGTAAGTTTTCTTCAGACCATTTGCATTATATAATGCCAAACAGTGTCCACCTGGCAACGTGCCTTCACTTACTGAACCCCAGTCTCACTGACCTTAGCCAACATGCGTGATGGTGATCCAGCAGCATTCTTCTCTCTCTCTCTCTCTCTCTCTCTCTCTCTCTCTCTCTCTCTCTCTCCAGTCATGAGCTTGGGACCCAAACTGTGATGTATCCTGTTAAACAGGATACGTCTCAAGTATAAAAGACACCTACGTGTTTTAATAAAATCATATATAATATATAGTGTATATATATATATATATATATATATATATATATATATATATATATATATATATATATATATATATAGATAGATAGATGATAGATAGATAGAATTTAAATATCGATGTTGGTGTTATATAATGATGTGATATATTTTGTTCTTTTTTGCGGCAGATGGATAAAGGTGAGGTTTTATTTCCATCTTAGTATTTATGTATTTACTACCGTATTGCTTCGATTCTGTAGAAGTTTGCCTTAGCAATGTCATCAAGCAATTATTTACTAACCTTTCTAATTTCCGAATGGTACTCTGGCATTCCTTTATTCGATTTTCTCTTCGACACATTAATGCATAGCTATTATTATTTGGTTTTTTCTCACCTCGTTGTAGTAGTATTTCGTCTGGGTAAAATTTGGAGATTCGATTTCTGGTTGTAACATTGTCATCGAAGTTTTGTGTTTATACTGTGATTTCCTGGTAACGCAAGCGTAACTGGTATACCTCAGCCACTACTAGTTTGCATAATAGATTTTGAGCCACAATGGCATGACCTATTGAGCTTATTGTTAAGTTCGTTTTCTACTATTCTTCTTCCTCATTATTGTTATCATTTTGTTTAGTGCTTCTGCTGTAACCCTTAGATTTGCATGCTATGTATAGATGTAAGTTTTGTTTTCGTGTCATAGTTATTTACCTTCATATTTTGTTATCTTGACCGTGGATTTCCCCGAATGTCGAAGGCCATCAAGAAATGGTTGTATTGATTTAAAGGACGACGTTATCTTATCTGAAAAACGAATGAGAAATTATTGTCTTTGAGCTCGTTATGGCCTGTGTGCCCCATATACACTTTGTTTCTTCTTCGGCGGCTAGTTTTTTCCTTGAAAATAGTGTTCCATGCGACGGGCAGTCTAGTAGTTATTATTTGGCGTCAGCACTGCCTCAAAGTTTCGAATAGGCCTCAGGTTTCAGCTGTAAATATGTATGGAATAAGACTTCTCGTGGGACTATGTGTAGAATCCTTTGTTTTGGATGTAATATGTTATTCCATGCCTGTCCTTTGAAATTGTTGCAATGTTTTCATTCAGTGTTTTCTGGGTGGCTCAGCTGTTATCACACTTCGAATCAAAGCAGAATTAGCAACTGGCAAAAGTTTTTACAATCAGTGCACAGTTTTGTTAATAACGTGAATATCATTGCGGCTTTAATTGTGATTATAGTTGTTTTAGCTGTTTTCATCATCATTATCTCTTAATATTATCGTGTCTGGAGGTATAATGAGCACCTATTCGAAGTCGTACTGCTGCCAAATCACATGAACTCCTCCTTATGCAGTAAAATTTCCACAGCATTAACTGCCTCTCAAGCCCCTTACACACTATGCATCATGATGCTCGCAGTGTTAGATGGATGCGTTGAAAAAAGACTTAAACACGAAGCCGCATCACCAACGTGTTGATGGGGCAGACACAGAACCATTTCATTACGCAATACGCAGCTCAGTGATGCACCAACGTTCAGAGTCGGAGGATGTCCGCTCACCACCACCCACCAAACCCCTTTAGTGGACAAGGACTAACACTACATTTTATTGAATTACTGATGGAACATCAAATGCAAGCATTACAAGGTGAGAAACATCAGGAGTGCAAGCTTGGAAACCATGGAGTCAGAGTTATCGAGTTTTGTAAACTGTCTTTGCGGAATGAAGACATACTACCTAAAAAAGCTGCACACCCTGAAGACACAATTCTACAGGGAAATGTCTGTAATCAAAGCATCACAGAAGTCTGGAGCTCCGAAGTTATCGTGTTCTGATGAGCTGCGTTTCCTGTAATAAAAAAAATATTTGTGTACTTTGTACCTATATTTGAACCTTACTTTCAAATAATCCTCCCCAAGGATATTATAGATGGCTTCATAGGTTTCGGGGATGATTAGACCGAGGCTCTGTTTTGAAATCCTAGTTGATTATTGGAGGCTTGCATACGATCCTCCAGCTGCAAGAACGAGCTCCTGGTGATATGGTGTCTCGAAAGCTGGTGTCCTGCTTACAAATAGAGAGTTCAATTTTTTTCCAACAATTTATAAAATGCAAGGATTGGCATCCTTGTGTAATTTTCAAAGTCTGTTGGATTTTCGGCTTGTAGCTCCAAAAATATTTCATAGAAGCTTCCCTTCAGAGGTCGCCAAGAAAGCGATTGCTTACACCACAAGATTCTACGTTTCTTCCTCAAAAGTTTCTTTTTTGCAGCACACAGCAACTACACGCCACAGTAGAGTCTCCTGGCAAAATACATCATTGGCAGACATCCTGCTGTTGAAAGCTGAACTGCGAGAACAAGTGAGCAGTGTTGCAGTACAGTTTGGCCGCTATTAATTTTTTTCAACACCACTATTGCATCACGTAGCTGATACATGATGGCATATAGTGTACCATGCTTTACACTTGAATAGAAAACTAATAAGTAGCTCCCTGAACTCCATACACAAAATGTCAGTATCCCCATGTTGCTTGCACTCTCACACTTAATAGATACATATTAAGATTTAAGGGTTTTCCTTCCCAATACCTCCTTTGTAGCATATTACCAATCCTTTTTCTGTCTGCCTTCTTCCTTCCTCTGAACTTGTGAATTATGTACACTTTTCACTGTCATATTGTCTATTATTTACAAACTACTAAACCATCTCAGTTACAGGTAACCTGATTTGTTCATTGTCCTATATTAATTTTATTTACCACTTCTGTATGTATTTCAGAATTTCTCACCATTTCAGGTCTTCTTGTGTTACATATATCCAATCAGTTCATCTCACAGCTTCAACTTTTTTTTTTTCAAATAGGATTCAACATCCACACTTAACTTCCATAAAGGAGAGTTGGCTCTACAAATCTTGATACTTTCTTCAGCTTCCATAAACATTTTAAGGTTTTCAGATCTTTCACACATACATTGTGTTACATTCCTTGCTTCACCTGTTTTGTAACTTACCTCATCTACCTCATCTCTTATTTTACCGTCATCCACTATGTTAACACCTACTATGAGATTCAGGGCCTCTGTAACACGGTTTTTCGCAATAACTTCTTATCTATGCATATCATAAATATAACGCTTATTCAGAATACACATTATATCTACACATAAATTTTGACTGTATTCTGCATTATGTCGGTTGAAAAATTTTGGTACTTATAATGTAAAAGTGACTTTTTTTTGAAGACAGCATTTCTTCCCTCTTTCTCGATGGATGATTGGCTATACGTAACGAAGGCTATACCTCTCGCAACTATGATATACAAATTAAATACAAGCAAAGCAGTACACGTTTATGAACTCTGAAACCTCTCCACTGATAATTGTCATAATGAACAAACCAATAAAATATGTTAATAAATACAAAAACACTTCTATTATTAGTCTAACTCCCAAAATAAGTGTCCTAAGAAATTACAGTCTACTTTATATATAAGTCACAATCAGATTGACAAGATGTAGGGAATAGTTTGGTAATTTTCAAAAAACATAGACAAGCTTGATTTGATAACTGCTATATCCAGTGTCAAGTAATTTTTATTTATTGGCTATCTACCTATTTACTGAAAAAAAAAAATAGCCAGTACCGTATTTTGGCTTTAAACCTTTACCAATAATTATCGTCAGGATGATGACTTCATGAGGCTCCACCCACTTTGGCCACGTTATAATTCAGGATAACACTGAAGGCTATCATGGGCATTGTTGGATTAGAAAATTTAACTTCTGGCTATAAAAACTCATTTCTCGAATTCTCGAGTAGTTTTAAGAAGTGCTAAATGATCCTCAAGGATCCCAGCAGTTGGCCTA
>NC_061089.1:38776055-38858555 GCF_015104395.2 Macrobrachium nipponense | reverse complement strand
GAGTGTGAGAGTTTGTCTGATTCCGGCTGGAAGACTTATGATTCCTATATGCGCAAGTTAGAGCGTGACAGGATCAGGAGGTCTTCCTCCAGGAGCGTGTCAGGCAGTAGACGTCAGGGTAGTAATTTTTCACCTGCTAACCCTCCTGTAGACTTTGCTACCCCTAACCCTGTGGTGTTGCCTTCAGGCCCTGAGGTTGTGTCTGCGGAGGGTAATGCCCTGTCTGTGATTATGGAGCCCATCCATAACCTGGAATCCAAAGTGCTCGCTCTACAAAGTGGTGTGGTGAAGTGCAGTGATAGTATTAGTGCCCTAGTGTTGTGGAGGGGCATCAGATTGGCTCTATAATGCCTCTAGGCCTGGACCTCTGTCGAACTCCCAGGACTCAGGGAGTGTGGGCAAGTTGAAAGCCGAAAGAGGGTTACGGGGGTCTCCCCACCGATCTGGCGTCCCTTCGGCAGGTCCTGTTGACGCTTCCCAGGCTGCCAGGGATCATGCTTGTGCACGAATCCATAAGGATTGCTTCTCGTCCTCCAAAGAATCTGTCCATCCCCGCGCAAGGGGTGGAAGCTCTTGGAAGGACCTCCTCGCACTTCTTAAGAGAAGCTTCAGAGAGGAGGACGCTTCACATCCTTTTTCTCCAGATGCTTTTCGGTCGTCTCCAGAGAGTTTTGACGCTTTCCCACCGCAGAAGAGGACCAGGACGTCCTCAGAGGATGATGCTGTTGAGCGCCCCAGTCGCTCCAGGGAGAGAGCTGTAGCTTTTCCTGTGAGAAGGA
Source organism: Macrobrachium nipponense (assembly GCF_015104395.2). NCBI lineage: Eukaryota > Metazoa > Arthropoda > Malacostraca > Decapoda > Palaemonidae > Macrobrachium > Macrobrachium nipponense. Next base: position 38,857,776 of record NC_061089.1, on the reverse strand, counting down.
AGAAGGCGTCCCCTCGCCCCTCGTCTTCCCACAGGATCAGCCCTTCCCCTTAGAAGGAGTCTTCTCCTACGAAGAAGATGCTCCTTGTTATGCAGCAGCAGTTGGCTTCGTTTATTGCCGAGAGAGAGGCAGAGCCGCGTCGACGCTGGAAGGACTTGAGGCTGCCTATCAAGAGGTCCAAGCAGTCCCCCTCTCCTTCTCCTCGTTCGTCTCCTTCGCCTGCTTTGTCGCCCTCTAGATTTCGTTCGGCACCCCAGCGCTTGTCTAGAGGGTGCGATGAGCGTCTCCGAAGACTCTCTTCTGTCGAGTGGGAGGAAGACAGTAAGGCTCATCGCAGCAGGGATCGTCTAGCTTCTCGAAAAGACGCTCCTCTCGCTCCCCTTCGTGACGCTCTGCATGCTACTAGGCATGACGCTCCTCAGGCTGCTCACCTGGACGCTTCTCAGGCTGCTGCTGCTCGTCGGGACGCTCGTCGTAGTGCTCGTCAGGACGCTCGCCAGGACGCCTCCTTCGCAGTTCTTCTTCGCAGCGGAGGTCCCTCTTAAGAGTTGGGCCTAAAGGTCTTAGACCTCTTAGTACTTCTGTGGATTCGTCTGTTGCTCCCGTGGAAGAGGGAGAGTTAGGAAGTTCATCGGAGGCCGCGGATGAAGAGCAGCCTTCTACGTCGTCTTCATCCTCAGACTACCAGGTCTTGGCCCACCTTCTGAGAGACTTGTTTGGAGACAAGTTCCAACCCTCGGCCCCTCGCTCTCCTCCTTCGCAGTTAGCCTCATCGAAGATGAGTAGAACGCCGGGATTTGTGAAAATGAAGACTTCTCTTTCTACGAAGAGAGCCTTCAAGAAGGTCCACGACTGGATGGATTTGAGGAAGGCCCAAGGCAAGACTTCTTTTGCCCTGCCTCCGTCGAGACTGAGTGGAAAAGCAGGGATTTGGTACGAAACGGGAGAGGACATTGGGTTGAGAGTTCCTTCCTCTTCCCAGGGAGACTTTGCCAGCCTAGTAGACGCTCCAAGAAGGTCTCTCCTTTCTTCGGCGAAGGTGTCGTGGACTCCATCTGAATTGGACCATCATCTGAAAGGACTGTTTCGGACGATGGAAGTATTCAACTTTCTGGACTGGTGTTTGGGAGTCCTGGATTTGCAGTCGCGGAGTCCTGACTCGATTAGCCTGGGGGAGCTGTCCAGCGTTTTGGCGTGCATGGACAAGGCTGTCAGGGATGGTTCGGAGGAACTGGCTGCTCACTTTTGTACAGGGCTCTTGTAGAAGAGAGCTTTGTATTGTAACTTCACAACGAAGTCTGTTTCTCCCTCACAGAGGGCAGAGTTGCTGTTCGCCCCTCTGTCGAGCCATCTTTTCCCCCATTCTATGATCATGGATCTCGCTGTCAGCCTGCAGGAGAAGGCTACTCAAGACCTCCTGGCCCAGTCTTCCAGACGTCCAGCAGTCCCTTCGGCTACTACGCTTGGGCAGGCTTCCAGGAAGCAGAAGCCCTTTCGCGGAGGAGCTTCCTCGAGATCGTCTCCTCAAGGAAGAGGTCTTCCCAGAGACAGAGCCCCTTCCAAGCTCAGGGGTAAGAAATGATGCGTCAGTCCTTCAGACACCAGTCGGAGCCAGGCTTCTTTCCTTTGCAAAAGCCTGGAGAGCGAGAGGGACGGACAGCTGGTCCCTCGAAGTCATTGAAAAGGGATACAAGATCCCATTCCTCAAACTTCCTCCGCTGTGCACTACGCCCAGGGATCTGTCACCGTCCTACCATCAAAAGAAGCAGCAGATTCTTTTCGATCTGCTCGAGCAAATGCTCGAAAAGAGGGCTGTGGAACAGGTCCTAGATCTGGAATCCCCAGGTTTCTACAACAGGTTGTTCCTGGTGCCGAAGCAGTCGGGAGGATGGAGACCAGTCCTGGACGTCAGCAGGCTGAACCATTTTGTAGAAAAACAAAAATTCAAGATGGAGACGCCTCAGTCGGTTCTAGGAGCCTTAAGACCAGGCGACTGGATGGTGTCGTAAGACCTTCAGGAGGCCTATTTTCACGTCCCCATCCATCCTCCGTCAAAGAAGTACCTGAGGTTTGTCCTGAGGGGGCAAGTTTTTCAGTTCAAGGCTCATTGCTTCAGGCTAAGCAGAGCCCCGATGGTTTTCACGGTTCTAATGAGGAATGTGGCGAGATGGCTTCACCTTTCAAGTATAAGAATCTCTCTGTACTTAGACGATTGGCTCATTCGAAAGTCCGATCTGATCCCAACGCAGTCCATCGTGTATCTGGGGATTCAGATGGATTTGGTGGCTTTTCGAGCTTTTCCGTCCCAGGATCGATAGCAGCACTGCTTCGACAGTTTCAGCTTTCCTGGGGAAGGAAACATGCTCGGTGAGGGAATGAATGAGTTTGCTGGGGACCATTTCCTCGCTGGAGAAGTTTGTTTCCCTGGGGAGACTGCACCTCAGACCTCTCCAGTTTTTCCTTGAGGAGAACTGGGAGAACAAAGAGGATCTAGATGTGACCTTGAGGATCTCGCAACCAGTAAAGGATCACTTAAGGTGGTGGCTCGATCCCGCAAAGCTGGCAGAGGGTTTTTCTCTCAACCTTCAGAGCCCCGACCTAGTGTTGTTTTCCGACGCGTCCACCTCGGGATGGGGAGCAACACTAGGGGGGGAAGAAGTGTCAGGCACCTGGAGAGGGGAACAGGTGTCCTGGCACATAAATCTCAAAGAATTGGGGGCAATTCGTTTGGCTCTCCAGTTCTTCGAGGAACAAGTTTCAGGCCGAGAAGTCCAGATCAACTCTGACAATACCACAGCTCTGGCGTACCTCAAGAAACAGGAAGGAACACACTCTCGGTCCCTGTTCGGCCTAGCAAGAGAGATCCTGTTGTGGGCCCAAGCATGGGAGGTAACGATCCTTACGAGGTTCGTGGCAGGAGTCGAGAACGTCCGTGCGGATCTACTCAGTCGGCTAGAGCAACTGCTTCCAACCGAATGGACCCTTCACCAAGAGGTATGCCAGGAATTGTGGAAGTTATGGGGACGTCCTTTGGTAGATCTGTTCGCAACATCGAGGACGAAGAGACTTCTTCTATATTGCTCCCCTGTACTGGATCCAGGAGCAGTAGCAGTAGGTGCCCTTCTCTGGGATTGGACGGAGATGGACGTGTATGCCTCTCCCCTGTTCAAGATCTTGGGAGAGGTCATCAGGAAGTTTGCGGCATCAGAAGGGACGAGGATGACGTTGATCGCCCCGCTTTGGCCTGCGAAGGAATGGTTCACAGAGGTCATGACCTTCTTAGTAGACTTCCCGAGGACGCTACCTTTGAGAGTCGATCTACTCAGACAGCCCCACTTCGAGAGGTACCCTTGCCACTGGTTTTTCAAGACCAGTGGCAAGGGCTATTGCCAATGCAAGGAGAGCTTCCTCTCTTGCGGTGTACCAATCGAAGTGGGCCGCTTTCAGGAGTTGGTGTAGGAAGAAGGGCATTTCCTCAACCACGACCTCTGTGAATCAGATAGCCGACTTCCTCCTTTATCTAAGGAAAGAAGAAAAGCTGGCAGTCCCAACAATAAAAGGATATAGGAGTATGTTGTCAGCTGTCTTTAGACACAGAGGTATGGACCTAGCAAACAACAAGGACCTTCACGATCTCTTAAGGTCTTTTGAAACCACTAAGGTGGCTCAGCCAAAGCTGCCTTCCTGGAACTTGGACGTGGTCTTGAAGTTCCTGATGTCCAGTCCGTTCGAACCTCTCCATTCTGCAACTTTAAAGGATGTGACCAGAAAGGCTGTTTTCCTAACTGCTCTGGCAACGGCGAAGAGAGTTAGCGAAGTTCAAGCCATCAGCAAGCATATAGGCTTTAAAGGACATAACGCTGTTTGTACCTTAAGCCCTACGTTTTTAGCCAAGAATGAAAACCCGTCTAACCCTTGGCCCAGGAGCTTTGAAATCAAGGGTATGGCTGAAATTATTGGACAAGAGCCAGAGAGAGTCCTGTGGCCTGTCAGGGCTCTCAAATTTTATTTGCATAAGACGAAGGAATGTCGAGGTCCTTCGGACAATTTGTGGTGTTCCGTAAGAAGGCCAGACTTGCCTATGTCAAAGAATGCTCTGGCGTTCTTCTTGAGAGACACTATCAAGGAGGCTCATACATCCTGTCAGGACAGTGATCTTAAACTGTTTAAAGTAAATGCTCACGAGGTGAGGGCGATCGCAACCTCGGTGGCATTTCAGAAGAATATGGCACTCAGTGACATCCTGGGCGCCACCTTTTGGCGAAGCAACTCGGTGTTCGCTTCACACTACCTGAGGGATGTGAAAACAACATATGAGAACTGCTGTTCGCTAGGGCCATACGTTTCCACAGATACAATTTTGGGGGCAGGAAGTAGCACTCATCCTATCCTTTAGAAAATGGTTAGGAAGAGTTTTTAATTTTACTGTTTTTTATGGTTGTTGGGTCGGCCGCCAGAGGCGAACTTCCCAGTCATTAGCTTAAGTTATGCTATATTAACTTATGTTAGGCTTGGTCAGGTGGTGGTTTTGCTTCATTGCCCTCATAGTATGGTCAATATGGTCTAGTTGCATTTTGGTCATGCCCCTGTTGACAGATCATCTAGAACTCACCAGCTATACAGGTCACTACCTTGCTGGAGACTAGTAAAGCAGAAGCAGACTTGGGTGACAGTAATCACGAAGTCAGCTATGCTAACAGGTAAGGAACCAAGGTGTCAATCATCTTCATGTAATTTGTTTCCTAAATCCTATTCTGTCTATTCCCACCTCCAATGGTGGGATTCAGCTATATACTGTATATATCTGACTGGTAAGTCTCGTGAACAAAATGATATTGTTATGATACAATAAAGTTTGTTCATACTTACCTGGCAGATATATATATTCATAGTGCCCACCCACCTCCCCTCAGGAGACAGCGGCACTAGAAAATCTGAATAGAAAATGGGAATGGTTCCTGATACCCGCCTCCCAGCGGCGGGAATGGGTACTAACCACCTGGCCTCCCACTGCGTGTGTCGTAAGTTTTGAAATTCTGTCGGACTTCGGAGAATACAGCTATATATATATCTGCCAGGTAAGTATGAACAAACTTAATTGTATCATAACAATATCATTTTAATAAAAATATTTTATTAAAAGTAATGGCTACTACGTATTCTTCTCTATTTTACAAATAGCAGCTTTTTCTGTGCTACTAAAACAGGCTAGTAGAGCACCTATAGAGGTCATGATCAAATACAGTGTCAAAATTGGTGTATATATTTGATTTTACAGGTAGACTATGGTACCATAGTAATCAAAGTCATTAATGATTCTCTCTCTCTCTCTCTCTCTCTCTCTCTCTCTCTCTCTCTGTTTCTTGAAGCGAGCTTTCGTCTGGAGCTGCCAGACATCCTTGGGCTGGGAAGCTGAAGGTGGACTTATCTTGGTGTGGTGTCCGTCCTTCTTATATTTGGGGTCGACAGCAGGGGGTCTGCCCTATGCTGATCTCCTATTGGCTGGTGGCAGTGAGTCTTCGTTTTCATTGGTGGCTTGAGCCAGGTCTCAAGCCACTTTCTCCGAGTCAATGGTTGCGATGCTGCAGGTCCTGCAGCCGTCTAGACCTCCTGAGCAGCGTGGTAACATTGATGGGCATTGCGCTACGCTGCGGGACATCACGGCTAACTTGATTATCATTGGCTGCAGGAGTACCTCTTTCAGGGCGTTGTCTTCAGTAGAGTTATCATGATCGATGGTGTCATTGTTGGTGGCAGGTCTTCTCATATTCGTAGGGAGGAGAAATTCTTCCTGCGTTGTATTCAGTGTAGGTTTTATTTGCAGGATGAGAAGCATCTCCAGCAGGCGTAACTGATGGGCATCAGGGGCCTTCCCGATGATCTTCATGTTCTGTATGATGACATCCTGGGAGATGGCCTCTTGATGTTTGGTGCAGGCATGAGTCTTGCTAGCCCCTCTTGGGGGTGGCATGAGAGTCTCTTCGACAGGCGCATGGTAGTCATACCTACGTAGCCGCCGCTGCATTCGCAGACTGGGCATGTATACTGGTACACTACAAGCCAATAACCGGTGATCGCCTGTGTATTTATAATTTTTTTATTCTGGTTATCTTGGAAACTTACTATTGTACTCCTGCTATGGAGTTGGGACGTATATTGGTTTATTTGTTTGTAATCAATATCTCGGTAAATAATTTTATGTATAGATGAAGGGCTAAGGAAGAGTTGATAAATTTTCAAGATGACATATGGATGGATTTTCAGGTTTTTGGTTCAGCCCTATGAAATCGATGCAGCTTACCCTTTGTAACTAGATTTAATGATTGCTTACAGTGACAAACTTTGACAGAAGTAGTCTTTTCTCAACCTGTAACAATTTATGTTGATCCTAACAGTTAAATGGTTCTGGTGAATTTGATATGTGCCCTTTTGATTTTAAGAACTAAGAATAACCAGTAAATATTGAGTAGAATTATTTATTCATTGCTACTCATTATTAACAGAATTAGCTATTTATTCATAGGTACTCTTTCTTAATATATATTTTAATCTATTTGCACAAAGAAATTCAGTTATATAGGGTGGCCATAAAGTCTTTCCAGGATTTCAGACCTTTATTACACACAAACCATGTTAGGTAGAAGTATAAGGTTTTCTTCAAATTCAACAACAATGACCAAAGTTTTTTTTTTACATTACTAATAAATTTCAACATGTGCCCCCTTTGTTGCCCGGAGTATGTCAAAGCGAAATTCTATCTCATGCCAGGTATTTTCCAACATCTCCATAGTTAGCTGTTATCCTTGCTTTTAAGGTTTCAACATTAGGTACTGGTGTACTGTACACTTTATCCTTGATATAACCCCATCAGAAAAAATCAAGAGGGGTAATGTCTGGTGAAGGGGGTGGCCATTCTGTTGGGCCATCTCTCCCAATCCAGTGGATGCATCACTCACACTGGGTTTACCACTTCTCTTACGGTCCTCAACATGTCCAGTCTCTGTGAACTTTTTATGTCAGTCTGTAATGCTTTTAACATCTGGTGGATCTCGTTGATACTCATTTATTGAACTTAAAGCTTAACTGCAACAGGTGATTTTGTTTCGTGGTACCATAACGCACACACTGCTTTATCTTGCAATGATGCCATTTCTGCTATTCTTGACTCAGCTGGCGGGTAGTGATCACAGTGGCATCTGTACGTAAACAAAAGAAACTTTAGTAATTGATCAACAGAATGTGAAGGTTGTACAGTAATATCCAGAATAATTTTGAAGTTATCCTAATTTTATTAATCAGGAAATGACTTTATGGACACCCTGTATACTGTTAGTGTTCTTTCTTTTTAAATATTTTTTTATTGTTATTGGAAGGTTTTTTTCTGACTGCATTTTAAAACTTTGCCTTTGTTGTCTTTCTGTTGATCCCTGTTGGAGGGTAGTGCTTCCAGTGCACTTCATGTAGTGCACTGTAGGTGCAATCCCTTCCATTCATTATACTATTCCTCCATTCATATTTTGTTTCTTCCATTTTATTTTCCATGGTCTCCTAACAATTGTTTCTGTATTATTTTCAGTGCTGAATGACCTCATGTGTTCCAGTGCTTGGTCTATGACCAAAATTTTATATTCCAATTTATTCTTTCTGTTGATGTTATCCATCTCTATTTCAGGAGAAAAAACCATGTCACACTACGATGAATCACATTCAGAACGCTTGTCACGCAAGGCCCGTGATTCTCCATTTATGGTTGCCGGTAAGATGAACTTTCACTAGTTGCACCAGTGTATTACAGTGGTACCTCGAGATACGAAATTAATCCGTTCCGAGGCGGCCTTCGTATCATGAGTTTTTCGTATCTTGAACCGCATTTTACATGTAAAATGGCTAATCCGTTCCAAGCCCTCCAAAAACACTCCAGTAAATTTCACAATAAAGCTAAATTGACCTATAAACAATGAAGTACTACAACAATTTGGACCATTCAATACCTAACTTAACCCTCTTACGCCGATTGGACGTATTAAACGTCGAGTCAAAATGTCTCCCGTATGCCGATTGGACGTATCATACGTCGGCTCAAAAAAGTTTTTTTAAAAATTCGCGGAAAAATACTTATAGGCCTACCAGCCGAAAACTTTTGTATCACGCGCCTTGGGGGATGCTGGGAGTTCACGGATCAAGGCGTTGTTTTGTTTACAATCGCTACGCAGGCGCGCAAGCGCGAATTTCTTTCTTATCGCACTAAAAAGTATCAGTGACACATCTCGGAAATTATTTCGTCACTTTGACATAATTATTGCACCATTTTAAATTATCCTTTACATGAAGTATTATATATGAAAATGTGCGCAATTTCATGCACAATACAACTAAAAAATATTCATGATTGTATCTTTTATCAGTTTTGAAATATTTTCATATAAATAACGATAAGTACAAAAATTTCAACCTTCGGTCAACTTTGACTCTACAGAAATGGTCGAGAAAGGCAATTGTAAGCTACAACTCTTACATTATAGTAATATTCAATCATTTGCCTTCATTTTGCAACAAATTGGACGTCTCTAGCACAATATTTCGATTTATGGTGAATTTATGAAAAAACTTTTTCCTTACGTTCGTGCGATAACTCTTCCGATAAATTTTTTCGTGCGATTGTCCTAATGTTTGCACCCTTTTAAATTTGCCGTTACATAAAGTTTTTATATATGGAAATGTGCGCAATTTCATGCACAATACAACAAAAAACAACCCATGGTTGTAGCTTTTATCAGTTTGAAAATATTTTATTTTCATAAATAACGTTAAGTGCAAAAATTTCAACTTTCGGTCAACTTTGACTCTACCGAAATGGTCAAAAAACGCAATTGTAAGCTAAAACTCTTATATTCTAGTAATATTCAATCATTTACCTTCATTTTGCAACGACTTGGAAGTCTCTAGCACAATATTTCGATTTATGGTGAATTTATGAAAAAAAAAACATTACGTTCGCGCGGTAACTTCCGAAAAAATCAGAATTTTTTTGTGCGATTGTCGAAATGTTTGCACCATTTAAAATTAGCTGTTACATAAAGTTTTATATATGAAAATGTGCGTAATTTCATGTAGAATACAACTAAAAATGATTGAAGGTTGTAGCTTTTTCTTTCTCTTTTTTCGAAATATTTGCATATAAATCACGATAAATAGAAAAAAAACCACGTTCGGTCAAATTTGACTCTACCGAAATAGTTGAAAAACGCAATTGTAAGCTAAAACTCTTACGGCCTAGTAATATTCTGTCATTTTTCTTCATTTTGAAACAAATTTGAAGTCTCTAAAACAATATTGTGATTTATGGTGAATTTTTGAAAAATATATTTACCTTCACTCCGCGCGCCGATTCGCGGCCGCAAGTCTCCGAAATACGTACATGGCATTATCCTAATATTTGCTCCTTTTCATATTAGCCTTTTTATAGAGTTTCATATATCAAAATGTGCGCAAATTCATGAAGAATACAATAAAAAATAATTGAAGGTTGTAGCTTTTTCGATCTTTGAAATATGTCCATATAAAAAAATATATATATTAAAATTTCGACATTCGGTCAAATTTAACTCGTCCGAAATGGTCGAAATCTGCAATTCTAATCTAAAACTCTTACAGTATCGTAATATTCAATCATTTGTCTTAATTTTGAAACAAATTGGAAGTCTCTAGAACATTATTTTAGAATTACGGTGAATTTTTGAAAATAACATTTTTTACGTCCGCTCGTTACGAATTCGTACATCATTTTGTGATAATATTTTTCCGGTGTTTGCTTTTATTGTTTTTACAATGTATTATATATCAAAATGATTGCAATTTAGTGTACAATACAACGCAAAATAAAGTAACTGGTTAGCTTTGACCGTTTTCTGCACAGCGTGATTTGAATACAATTATGTATGAATTTTTTTTTTTCGCTACCATATATCGCATTATTTACATATGATAATGATATCATTTTTCATTTCTGATGGTTGCATTCTAAACTTCAGGCAATGACAAAAAAAGGAGCCAAAAATGAACTCTTAATCTTCAAAATTACGCGCGCTGTAATTTTTTGAAAAAATTATTTTCCATTTTTTCCACCTCCGCCGCTCACTCCAAACCAGGCCCGGCATACGGGAGACGTTTTGATTTTTAGGGCTCCGGCGTAAGAGGGTTAATATGTACTGCTAATATGTACTATATAGTTACCTGTAAATAAAGTGTATTAGTGTACATGGTATACAAGAAATACTGTGCGTACATATGTACGTATGTAGTAAAATGTGGAAGCTTACCTTTCGAGTGAGGCTATCTCCAAAAGTGGCGACAGGAGGACAAACGGCAGACACGTACTCTTAACTTTACGAAAAAACACACACAAAAATGTCAGGAAAACATAAACTAAACTTTACGAAACACATAAACAAAACTGTAACACTTAACTTTACAAAAAACTTTTTTTTTTTTACAAAATTTCAACTTCTTCACCACTTTCAACTTTGTTTTTTTGTAGTATCACTTGGTTCTTCCTTTTTTGCTTACTCCTGCTAGTACTAAAGGCCTTTTTAAAAAATAACTATCCAAGGAAGATTGCTTCTGCCTGCTTTTGACAATGTTCCTGAAACAACTCGGGCAAACGTCATCGAACTGTGCAAGCATACGACCTGTGTAAGCCTTTTCGGGGTGTCTCTTTTCTACGAATGATTGCACCTTATGAAAAGCAGCTAGAGCATCCTTAATTTCTGCCGTTGTCATAGAGTCGTCGTCCTCCTCCTCGCCACTGCTACAGAGCTCCTCTTGAACGACGTTATGTTGCAGGGCCTCCAACTCCTTCAGGTCATCCGTCGTAAGCTCCTCTTGGTGCTCCTCGAGAAGGTCATTGATGTCGTCCTCATCCACTACCAGCCCCATGGACTTGCCGAGTGCAACGATCTCGTCAAGATCTGGTTGCGAAACAGTTTCAGGATTGTCAACTGTTCCTGAATCTGCAGCACCAGCTTCGCCCACGTCGAATCCCTCAAAGTCTCGGGCGGATACGGCATCAGGCCAGAGTTTCCTCCACGAGGAATTCAAGGTTCGCCTCGAAACCTCCTGCCAAGCTTGGTCAATGAGTCTGATGCATAATACGATATCGAAATGCTCCTTCCAAAATACACGCAAGGTGAAGTTTGTTGTATCGGTGATGTCGAAACATCGCTTGAAAAGATGTTTCGTATACAGCCTCTTGAAGTTCGATATCACTTGCTGGTCCACGGGCTGGAGGAGAGGGCTGGTGTTAGGCGGAAGATAAAGAACCTTGATAAACGAATACTCCACTAGGATATCTTCCTCGAAGCCAAAACACAGATTTACCCACTCAGTGAACAAAAGTCTCGTTACCCAGGCTTTCGCATTAGCCCTCCACATGGAAGCTTCTCCTTAAGCACTTTGTGGGCCTTGAAGCCTCGAGGAGTCTCCGAATGATAGACAAGTAGGGGCTTCACCTTGCAATCCCCACTGGCGTTCAAACAAAGTGCAAGCGTATGCCTGTCTTTCATAGGCTTATGCCCAGGTAGTTTCTTCTCTTCCTGCGTGATGTACGTCCGACGAGGCATTTTTTTTTCCAAAAAAGGCCAGTCTCATCACAGTTGAAGACTTGATGAGAACTGTAGCCTTCGTCGAGTCATATCTCGTCGAACATCTTAATAAAGGCTTCAGCCGCTTTCGTGTCCGTGCTGGCCGCCTCCCCATGCCGCACCACCGAATGGATGCCAGTCCGTTTACGGAATTTTTCAAACCACCCATGAGAAGCCTTGAAGTCTGGGGTTGGCGTTGATGTCCCTTCTCCTCCGTCGTCTTCAGCCTGGGCAATCAAATCGCCGAAAATAGCGCTGGCCTTGTGGCAGATTGCCGTCTCGGTTATCGTATCGCCAGTGATTTCTTTGTCTTTTATCCAGACAAGAAGAAGCCTTTCCATTTCATCGTGCACATGGCTCCTCTTGCTGGACAAAATAGTCACGCCCTTGGAAGGTGTAGCTGCTTTGATGACATCCTTCTGCTTAAGGATGGTGCCTATTGTCGACGGATTTCGGCCGTATTCCTTGGCGATCACACTCAATCGCATACCAGCTTCATACTTTTTAATTATCTCCATCTTCGTCTCCAAAGAAAGCATCCTCTTCTTTCTGTGAATTTCAGCTTTCTTGGGACCCATGACTACGTATATACTGTACGTAGTAAAGGTCTCACACAACACAAAGTATACTACAAGGAAATCACTAACGAATGTACGTTAATAAACGAAATCGTATAGAACGAACGAATACTGCGTGCGTACGATACCGATGATGCCGTGAAGTGGCCGAAAGAGCACGCCGCTACGTAGATGCATCATGGGAGAGATGCTGACCAATAGGAGAGCAGGATCTCATGGCGGTGACTAGCATCAGGAACCAATGGGTGAGCGGGAGGATGGTGGCGAGTCTGCTCAGTTGGCGGTGAGCAAGTTTTAAAATTGTTATCGGTGGTCCGGGCGAATCTCGGACTTTACAGCAACAACCTTTCGTATCTTGAACAATTTTCGTATGTATAGCCACAAAAATCTTCATATTTGCTTTCGTATCTCGAGTTTTTCGTAGGTTGAGCCTTTCGTATCTCGAGGTACCACTGTATAAGAATTGCATTTGTCATTTTTTTTTTAATATAATTAACCAGTGACCCCATATTGTAAAAAATTAGTAATGCTCTAAAGCTTGGACTAAGGTACCCTCATATTGGATTGTTATAAAAGGGCCACTCTTGAGAAATGTTGACCCCTGCTTGTGCAACAGTAAATCTAAATTTTGGGTTTATTACCTCAGGATTGTCATTGTTGCACTGAAAAGAATAATTGGATGCACATTGCATTACATAGATATATGATTGCTAATGAAAATTAGCATGTAGAGTAAATTACCATAAATATCCATTCCAGAAAAATCTAAGGTTAGTATAATTACTAAAATATACATGCTCCTTGCCATGTAGGTATTACAAATAGTTTAAAGATGCTAATAAACGGCCAAAGAATCTTTTAATAATTTAAGGTCTTTAACAATCAGAATGTAGGGATTTGTATTGAAATAACATTTTTTGATACTAGTTTGTAGTTATTGGTGATTATGTGTATTTGGTCAGGAAAATATATTTTAATAGTGTATTTAGTCAGTACAACATATCATTTGATACAGTAAACTTCAATGCAGTAATTTGTGTTTTAATTGATTAATAACAATTACATCAATGCCTCAGTGATCCTCTCTAACTTTAGTCATAGTAACAGTGTGACTTCTGAGCCTGCAAATGGCTGTTTCAGCCTGAGAACCACATACAATATAACCTAGAAACTATGTATATGATTCATGAAAGAAATGTTATTTCTTTATAGCTGAATTTTGACAAGATTTTTTCCTGTTCTAAGGGGGTGATGGCAAGACTAAAAAAGTAGAAATTTTTTCTTGTCTACAGTGGCTGCCCAGCACATTAGCCATCCATCGCAGCAACAACGCTCTGTATGTTTTTCAGGTCTATACAAGATAATTATTCACCCAAGTCCCATGCCGTGACTTGGGTGGGTTTGAGGACTCACAGCAGATAGGAAAAATAGGTTTTTCCTATGTCAAAACCTGTTTTTTCACAGTGTATCTGATGTTTCTCCTCAAAGCTTACAAAAGTTGATTGACATGAGGAAATGGCTTAACTCATAAAATTCAATCCCAAGAACCCAGATCAAATTTCAGTCCAAGTTTAAGCCACAGGTTATAAAACACATTCTTTATTCCAGATACCCCTAGGGTTTGGCAACAAAGAACATGAAACTTAACACAATCTTATAACTATTAAGACGTGGTTCTAAATTGTTTTAATTAAACATGCTGGGTTTGGTCACAGTATTTTTGCACCTTTCCCAGCAATATCTTAGATAACCACCACATCAATATGACCCCTGGTTTTCCGCCATACAGTGTGTGGTCGAATTTGTTCAAACTCATGGCAGTAATTTCTTTAGGAATATTGTTTCTGATGACCACCCTGTAATCTTGGAGACTTCTTTGAAAGAAACATTTCCGAAACAAAGCTAACGATGTACTCACCTTCTGGATGTCGTGCGACTTAGGAAAGGAGTGGGGTTTGCCTTTTTAGTAAGGGACACTAAAATTATTGTCAGCCCATATAGAGAGAGTGGTTTGCTTGAGCTAGGGTGTGGGAAAATTGGACCCCCTGGGATGTTTGCCGTGATCTGTAGGTAAACCTTAAGTGCTTGAACCAGGCATAATGTTTTATCTGACAAATTGAGTTCCCTTATCTGAATAGGAGGTTTCCTCCTCAAAGGGTTCTCATTCCTGGCCAGGGACAATGATATATGATGGTTAGCTGTATGAGTGGTGTAGCGCTGTCCCTGTCTAAGAATGCAAGCTCCTGATACCAAAGCAGTCAAGAAGATTGCCTTTTGCAGTATATGAGTAGGCAGTCCCTGGTTATCAGCAGTCCAGTTTTATGGTACTTGTCTATCAAAAACGGTAACTGAATTTATTGCACTGATATGCGCCAATCCTTGCTCATTGGGAGTGCCAATCCAGTGCCGATAACTGGGGATCGGCATTATTATCGCCGATTTTTTATTACCGGCAATTTTTGGTTATCATCACACCGTCAGGAACAGAACCACCTCCAATAACGGGACTGCCTGTAGTTATATTGGCCCCACTGAATTGAGAGGTTGACAGAAGTCTTAAGCTCCTAATTTAAGTACCAGGTAATGGGAATCCTTGCAGGACCAGGTCTTTGCAATACAAATTCTATGTTAGAATTAATTCCAAATGCATTAAGCAAGAGCTCTGACAATGCCACCTTTTATGCCATGATTATTGTAATTGCAAGGCACCTGTCTTCAAAAAGATATATAAGAAAATGTAAAAGTGTTTCAACAGAGATCTCAACTGAGCTCTCAGCATGGATACAATGTAACCATACTTTCCATACAGACTGGTATTGTCGTAGAGATGATATCCATAGTTTCTGTACTAGTACCTAGCAGTGTTAGGAGGATAATTTTCATGCTAGACAAGATTTTAAAAATCCACATGTGAAGGTCTGGTTCAGAAAAGAGGATGCACAGATGACTTTCTCTCCTGCTGTCTGGGGTAGAACAGCAGATGGTAAAGGAATTTAATTCTTCACCCATTGTTGAAGCAATAGGAACCAATGACTGTTCGGCCAATTTGGGGTTATTAAGTAAGCGGTTCCGTTGAAGGTTAGAAGTTTGTTCAAAACCTTCAAAATCTGGGACAATGGAGGAAAAAGGTATACATTCTCCATTTGTTCAAGTCTTGTAGGAATGTATTTTTTGCCATTTCTTAATTCCAGGTTCAAAGACACTTAGAGGATAAATAGCTGCTACCAAAGATAGCTTTTTCTTATGTCAAAACCTGTTTATTCATGATGACCACATGTTAATTTTTTTAGTTTCGTGAAAAGTAGAAAATGATGACAAATTTAATGGTTATAGAATGGGTTTTTGGCCTACTATGTATTGATATCTGTAGTGTCCCTTCTTCATGGTAAAAATAAATCAAAATTTTCCTTTCTAAATTGTCCAATTACCTACTATGAAATTAAGGAGCGAGTAGAAAGACATCAAACCCATGGCATTATATAAGGTACTAATGATCTGATGCATTCATTCACTCCACTGGTATTTGATGGTAAGGGCATGTAATTTGATAATGTAACAAATCTAGTCCATACAAGATATTCTGTCAGAATTTTCTATATTTTCAGATTTAAAACTATTTTGCCATGCTTTAAATATGTAAATTCTAAATTCTTCTTATGAGTAAGTTTTCTTAATATGTATGTACTATAAGTTTATATTAGAATATGATGTCAACTGGAGAAGCAGGTCAGTTGCAACTTGCATCTGTCAAGACTAGTTTCCAGTTTTTCCTGGCAGCTACTCTTCTTTTTTGCTCTCAGGGCTAAATTACGAAAGGGCATTTTGCTATTTGCCCAGCAAAGCTTTGTTAAAAATTCATCTTTAACTGGAAAATATTTTGATCTTTGGTAATACGTAGGTACAGTATATAATTTCAGAGTGATAAGTAGTAGAATCAATCAAATAAACAAAATTTACCACATTTGAGTTACTGAGCTATGCTAGTCCTTGCTGGTGGATTTATGCTGATAGGTAAACGTGTTGAATTCTATGGTATTCATCAGAAGTGAACTGTCTAATACATTCAGTAGACTGAAGTGCAAAACTGACATTTCAAAATTAGTTGATCAAAAGCCCAAAGATTAAAAACTGTGTTGAACTTGGATTTTTTGGTATTTGAAAAGCCATGCATATTCGAATTTTGGTCACATGCATTATAGATACAGTACATATTCTGTACCACTATACAGTATGTTGTGCATATTCTTACAACCCTTTTGTTTACATTTTTCTTCATAATTTTTCCAGGGCTAGTCGGTCTAGTGGGTATTGTTGGCTATGGCATATATGGCTTTAAGAACAGGAAAGTGAAGACTTCAGTCTACCTTATCCACATGCGTGTCATGGCTCAGGGCTTTGTTGTGACTTGCCTGACAGCTGGTGTGGCATTTAATCTCTACAATAAATTTGTACATCCAAAATTATTCCCAGCAAGCATAGCAGCTCCAGAGGATAAAAAGGAATAGGTCTACCCAGCATAAAAATGTAGTGAGCACAATTATTGATCATCACAGTTGTAGAAAGTTTGGTTTCTACTGTTGATTGCCATTACATCTGAGTTATTATTATCGTAATTGTTATGTAATCATTTTCAAATGCAGTTCATAGTGTATGTGAGAGTTTCATAGTTCTAGGCCATTGTAGTAAACCATGAGCTTTTACTATGAATGAGAGATGTAAAGTTTTCTCTACAGTTTACTAATGTTTAGCTATGAGATTTGTTTCATATATACGTACATATTACAGTGCATACTTCATGTAATGGTCATAGGTCATAATTTGACTTATATAAAACTTTTAAAATGAAGAAGTATTGGCTTTAATTATCTATGTCTTTTTTGTGTTCTTAGTTTTATACTTATGCAGAAATGAATGTGTGTGTTTGTATAGCAGCTATGTAGATACTGTTCCATGTGAGAACAGTTTTGGAGATGAAAAGTGTGTAAATAAGAAGTAAGAAAGATGTACAAGCAGTAAGTGCTGTAAATCAGTGACACACACTATATGAGTGATGATGGAATAAATATTGGTTGTTTGTATTCACTACAGAAATGTATAATACGAGTTAAGTTTTGATACTAGGTACAGTGGTCATTCTTCTCCATGGCAGAAATTTTGCATTAGTATTTGTTGTATACTGGATAAAAAGTGAAAAATACATGTTTAATTAATTATTATGTCCGGTAATGTTAAGATTGAATGTTACAGCGGATAGGACTGTAGGATACTATGAGAGACATGTATTATTTTTCATAGTGTGTGGAAGTTAAAGCTGTCATACAAATAATATAAATTGAAAGACAAAATATTTAGGAATCAGTAACAGAATGTGTCTGGACCAAAATGCTAAAAAGTTATTCTCTAATGATTGTTAGGTTCAAGAGCTAGACCACTCTTGCAGACAGGAAAGTCCCATATACAGTATGGTATCGAGTGTAAGGGAAATGAAATATACCAGTATTAAAATTATTTTGAATTTTAATTTAAAATTATAGCTTAAAGTCAATAAGTGTTTAATTAATGATGTATATACTATACTTGTATAGACTATCCTTTAGAATCCCACATTATCCCAAGTCATTTGTAAGCATATCTACGGAAGAGAAATAACTGCAAATACCATAGTGACGAATACTTTATCAATGTTTACTTTTATGTCAAAAGTCAATAAGTGTACTTATAATTAATAGTTGCTATCATCAATGTTACACTTAGAAAATTCAGGAATGCAATAGTAATATCTTATTGGGAAATGTATGTCAAATTTTAATAAATGTAGGCTTGTTACATTTACCTTATTTTGTTTGAGTTTTTTGCTCACTTTGACAAGTTAATCATTATGACTTTCATTGATGTCATCTAGGAGCAAAAATACTTTCAACACTGTATTTTTCATACTATAGTGAAATCCTAGGTGTGCATGTCATATATCTTGACCATTGTGTTAATTTTTATGGTCATCAGTATACTGCCTGTTGAAATAGCTTGGATGGTATTTTTTCATTTGGAGTTTGTAGGTCGTCCATATTTTTCAACGATTTCTCTGAAATCTATTGCATAAGTACAGAAAGACCAATACAAAAAAATACTGACAAAATATTTTTAGTCAATTAAGGAAGTATTGGGATGTATAGTGATATAAATCTGGTTTTTTTTTTTATAGTTCTTCAACATATTGATATTGCAACTTTTTTACACTGAAGGCTTTGGTAAAAGTATCATAATCCTTAATAAGGCTGGAGATACACATACAATATTGGGAATTTCATGACTTTAAATGAAAGATAAGTTGATTTTACCCGGTTTTCTGTGTATATTCCAAGCTAACTTTTGCATCATCACATTTCAAAAATTATTTTTTATAGATTTGAATGTTGTCATTAAATTATTTTTCAAAGGCAAATAAATTATGTACAAAGTAGGTCTGTGGATTTAAATTTTTCATGCTTTGCACATAAGGCAAGGAAGAATACCAGATATCAGACAATAGAATAACAACCTTAAGATTTAAGCAGCTATCAATTTGATCTGATTCTATTAACCCCCATCCCACCACTTTTTGTGTGATCAGCACCTGGGCCAAAACAAGGTTTCTGTGTCCTTCCAATATTCCAAGTTGACTGGTAAGCTTTTGTAATGCAGTGGCCACTCTATGAAATTGCTGTCAAAGTTCCCTTGGATGAACATAGTTTCACTCAAACATGATTGCAAACTCTCAGACATAAGCAGGGGAGGGAGAGCAAGACATGTCCACTATTCACATGAACATGGGTGGGTGCTGTGTTCCAAACATTTACAGGAATCTTACCAATGACCTTCACAGAAGCACTGTTGGTGGCCCGACCATGGAAGTTGAATCGACCTTGGAAGGGCAATCTCATTCACCAGGGGACTCTTCTTAAAAGGTAGAGTGGAGGTGCAACCCTTGGAGCCGTGGAGATGTGGACGAGCTTGATCGCAACTTCATGGACATGGGATGGGTAGGTGGGTGGCTGTTATAGAAGTCCCACGGATGTTAGCCAGTCGTCCAAGCAATCGTTGTGGTGAGAAACAAACTTTCTCTGAAAAATGATCCATCCACTACGTTACTTTCACCTTAACAGGAGAAACTCAGAAGAGCTGTCTCATTCTTCTGTAAACCTTCATATGAACATCAATGTGGGCCACAGGCCCAGCTGTGCCCTGCCATGGCAACATTTTTGAAGGGGAATGTGAAGGAATTAAGAAATATCACCATGCTTGACACTCACTTGTTTCACGGTCATGCAACAATCGTAGAAAGCCCTCGGCAGTGTAACATCTTCCCGTAGGTGCATTTTCATGTTTGCAGAGTAAATTTTTGGCTAAGGTGAATGGAAAACTGCAGTAACCTAAAAAATATTCATGGCCGTGCAACATTGTGCACGGGCAAGGTTACATCTGCCCATCCCGGGCCTCTCTCCTTCCTTGTACAATGTGAAGCAAAAAACAAGGTCGTGCAAAACTGCTTGGCACAAATTCTTCCTTCCTTGGTGAGCATAAGTTCAGCTTAGACACCCAAAAACTGCTGCTGCAGCATTACTGAAAATGTCAACCAGGAACTTTTCACGGAGGAAAATGCGGGGAAGAGAAGACCGAGAGTGCTGGGAACTACTCTGGCACTGAAAAAATGCTCATCCTCATCCCCAAGGACTATGGAAGTAAAGGGAAACACGACGATCCCACATGTTAAGACCGATGGTTTGTATTAGGAAAAACACAAATTACTTAAAACTTGTCATTTTTAGGTAAATATTGGCATCACAAGGATCAGTCCTGTGGCCTTTGCTTTTTATAGTGTAGTAGCATTAGAAGTTTTAAAGAACACCAGAAAGAGAGGGCCATGGAAGTTGTCTGACAAAAGTTTTAATGGTAGAATCAAAGGATGAAGTTTTATAAATGTTTAAAGAGTGTAAGGACAGAAGGAAGAAGAGATGATAGAATATCGAAGTAAGTAAAACAAATCTCATGGTAACTAACTAGGAAGGAAGCAAAGAAAATAGATGATCAGAAAGTGATCATGTAGATTCTGGGTGAAAGGTGTGGAGATGATCTTGGTAAATTGTACTGGGTCAGAAGTACCATGTGTCACAAGAAATGCTCTAGTTTGCAAGATATAATGAAGACAAAGAAATTTGAGATACCTAATGTGAATGCACTAGTTAGTTAGGACTGTGATATTGTTCCCAAATTTTTAATGATGTTATTGTACAATAAATTAATTTAACGAGATCCTTGAGCTACAGTTCTTTAAACTTACAAATAGCTTCCCGGAAGATGTTTACCTTAAAAGCAATTAGAAAATTAGTGCAAGGTATATGTTTAAGAAGTTGAACAACTAACAAGGAGAAGATCTAAGAATGGGCAAAATGTAGTAGAGGGTGGAGAGCAATGCAATATAAACGGTTGCAAATAACCCAAAATCTTGTACTGACTAGTGCTGCACAAGGCGCCCCATAATAGTTATCCTCCTATGGGGTACTAAACCAAGAAAACAGGTGAGGTACTAAACACTGAATAGAAATGGCAATTATTCTTGTCATCTTTTTCTTCAAATAACAAGTACAGTAGGACAAATGACTGCCCAAGTTTGTTGAAAAATGTAAAGGTACGCGGCTGAATGTTAATTACAGTCCTGGTGGGAGATGTACATCGACAGACTAATCGAAAATCACCTTTCGATAAATGTCTTCAATGTTTATTATGGTTTATATTTATTTGCTTACATAATACACCACCCATGATATTTCAAAATGTAGTATCTCAGAGTTCCTACAAGAATTATTGTCAAGCTTACAAAATTTGCCAGCTGACTTATACAAAAACTAATTTGTTACTTCATTTCTTTTAGTCATTAATTCCCTGTGCATTTTTTCATTACGTTAATTCAGTTACCTTCAATTAGGTCTGCCATTTGCTCTTTGTAAAGGTAATTGTCTTAATTTTGCATGTAACATCACATAACAAAGAAACCCTCTGTTGTTAATGTGCGTCTTTATCTGAATGATGACTGTAACTTTACTGAAATCTTTTCATCCACATGACAGTTCATCTTAAATTCAGACCAAAGTGAGGCAATTCAAATACAACTGTAAAGAAATACAGTAAATCAAGATGCAAGAAGATCGTGTATTCAACATAAATTTTATCAGCAAAACGGCAAATGATACAAGATCGCAAGCTTTGTCAAATGGCACCCCAATGCCCATCAGTTTAACGAAGTTAATGGTTACGGATCTTGAGGTGCAAGAAAACTTCTGAAACTATTCAAGTCCTCCAAACATACAGCGTTGCATTCGAGTGTCTCAGCAGTGTGGTTGGTATGGTATTAGCGTCCCACCTCTGTGGTCACGGGTTTGATTCTCGGCCATTCCATTAAGGAGTGAGAGATGTGTATTTCTGGTGATAGAAGTTCACTCTTGACGTGGTTCGGAAGTCACGTAAAGCCGTTGGTCCCGTTGCTGAATAACCACTGGTTCCATGCAACGTAAAAGCACCATACAAACAAAGAACCGTTGCATTTGATGTTGATCGAGATACTGACTTCTACAGCTGAGGAGAGCTTAATAGCCTTTCACGTTATTAAACATGAATCAGTCTAGAAGTTACTTATCACTTTTCCCTTTCAAAATACTTTTACGAGTTAAGAATTTTTGAAACGGTCTCAGAGCCATCCCAAAAGACTTATTTTAACTTTATGAAAGCAAAAGCTGCTAGGATAGCCTTTCTAATAAGTTTTTAAAAGGTTGATATTTATAAACCTGTGCAACATTCTAAACTGAGATTTAGGGTGGTTAAGAGATACAGTCGTATATTACAAATTTTCAACCGGATATTCTCCGAAGAACGGTAGTGCCGTCACACTGTAGTATTCATTTCTTAAGGTTCTTTGAAGAGTCCCTTCGGCCCATATCTGCAACCATTTCATTTTTTTTTTCACTCTTCCTCTACCTCCATTCGTATTCTCTTTCTTCCATCTTGACTCTTCAACCTCTCCGGATAGTTGATTCACAATGCAACTGCAAGGTTTTCCTCCTCTTACACTTTCTAATTCTTATTACTACTGTCAATTTCTGATTCAGCATTGAATGGCCTCATAGGTCCTAATGCTTGGCCTTTTGGCATAAATTCTGTTCCATTCCATTCAACACACACACACATATATTATATATATATATATATATATATATATATATATATATATAGATATAAATATATATAAATATATATATATATATAATATATATATTACTGTATGAAATGTGAAATTATGTATCATGTATTCTGTATAAAATGAAAAAGCCAAGTTTAGAAAAAAAAAAAAAAAAAAAAATCTTTTAGCTACACTGAGCAGGGGATGATAACCTCACATCCGCATTCTCTAACTGCAGATGAGGATGTTGCTCGCAATGCTGAGGCAAATGATACATTGTCAATGTGGATGCAGAATTTTTTCTAAAAATGCCGATAATCAGGACAGAACATTTGATTTAAATAAAATTTTAAAATATTGCTCTTCTAATTGTAGTTATATATGTAACGAGATAAGAATCTCGTATTTTATTTGGTATGCGTGAAACCAAAGCGGTAGGCAAACTGATAGACACAATCTCTCTCTCTCTCTCTCCAAGGGATCAACAGTACAGCCTCCCCTCTCTCTCTCTCGACTCGTAACCTCTCTCTCTCTCCACCTCTCACCATTCTAACAGGTCATCAAATGAGAGTCAAAGTTATGGAAAAATATAACATTTATTTAACAATGGAAAGATAATAACTCAAGTCTCACAGACTAATTAACTTAGTTAAACCCCCAATATGTAAATGTCTTAATCAGTAATTTGTCACACCAATCTCTCCACCCGGGACCCTCGGCCCCCTTGCCAGAATCATCTGTTACAAAGACAGGAGAACACACAATTAAGTATACGCACTTGTAAAGATAAGTCAATAGCTTAAATGGAATATGACATTTTACAAGCAATCAACAAGCCACCCCTTTGGCTAAAGTAAGGTAACACTTGCCCATCTCCAACCCAGAAAATCACGCACTATATTCAAGAAACTCTTTGGCACCCGCCATCGTGGCTCTGCCTTTCTCACACAGACTTCTCTGAAAGTCTCCCCCCATAGACTTGGCTAAAGATGCCATTAAGAATAGAAGAGGCGCACACGTACATATGAATGCACACTTCGTCAACGCCCCATGTAACTGGTCGCAGCCAGTTTTCCAAAGGCACTTGAACGAGATCCATGAACTCGTGAACATTGACCCGCTTAAACTATACATTTTCAGAAATGAATTATCAGCTTCCTCAGGTCGTTGCTTCAGCTCTGTCTCTATGGGAAGTCTGCGCATTCCATAAAAGTCACAGCACATCACATTGGCATATTAAATATATTATTAATTATAACCCCTTTAATCTCATATATATATATTATATATATATATACTATATCTATATATATATATATATATATATATATATATTATGAACTTAAGATTGATTATATTCATCCAGGGTTCTTTTTCCAGACTGGCTCAGTGCCAAAATACCAGGCAAGAAGAACCAGCAGCGACACAAAATTCACAAAGCAAAATAACTCATAGAGGGATACAAAAATCACTGAATCAAACAACAATAAATTTAATTAACGAAAATAGTCTTAAATTACAAAAAGTAGTCCTCGAAAAGATTTCTTAGGAACTGGAAAAACACATACGCTACTTTACAATAATAACACTCGAACCATCACGCGCCTACCTAACTTTTATACCTCAGTCGAAGAGAAAGAAAGGTGTAGGAGGCAGAAAAAACACACTTTCCCTAGCATACGACAGTTGGAGTTGCAGAGTGAAGTAAACCTTAAACCTAATCAATTTCACAATAATTATTAATCGTAATACACCTTATAATAATATGTCTTAAATTGACGATAATACTACACTGCAGAGGTAATGAAGAAATAGCTGATGAATTCTTGCATATGTTCAAAGACCACACCGAATTCGTAATCAAAGATTAGTATAACGCATCAACAGCGATTGTCCTCTTCCGGATCACTAGGGGTGTTCTTGCACCGAGGGGATCACCAGGGCAACGTAAATTGTATATTATGTACGCAGACGGGGGAAGAACATATACGGTCCGCTTACCGTTCTTCGCCACTAGAAGGCCTCCTGACGACTCCAGGAGGTCAAACACACGGCAACAGCCAGCAGCAGCACAAAAGCAACAGCAATGCTTATAAGTGAGGCTAAAATTCATTAGCAGGAGCCTCTCAAATTCAATGGTAGCTGCAGGATCAGGAACAAATATCTTCCGATAATTAAGCCGTGAAAAAGTGCTGCAAGACCTCCTCTGTTGGGGAGCCGATACTCTCTGCCCCGCTGCCCAAAAACGCACTCCAGGTAAAGGGAGAGAGAGCGAAAGCATAACCACGTAATGGGGCAGTTCGACAAGCGAAGCACTGAAGACGGGTAGTCCGCTCCACAAAACATGAAAGGCAAAAAAAATATGGTGAATAAACACTATACAAATGAACACAAACAAAACCTTGGCCGGGGATAAAAGAATGTTTCAAGAGAACTTTTCGTGACTTAATTAAAACAAATGACATAAACCACGAACAAAATATTTAAAGTAATTATGGATAACAATATATATATATATATATATATATATATATATATATATATATATATATACATATATATATACATATATATATATATATATATATATATATAATAGATATATAATATATATATATATATACATATAATATACATACATATATACGAGTATATATATATATATGTATATATATATATATATATATATATATATATATACATTATATATATATATATATATATATATATATATATATATATATATATATATATATATATATATATAATGCATGTGCTCCTATTTACTATACTTATTTTTAGTTCTGTATGTTTTTCTACCTCGCTAATTGTGACGACTTTCGTCCTAACCTATAAGGATAAATGTTGCAGCTGGACAAATCCATTATTTGATTTCCGCCAATATTCAATGTAAAAAGGTATTTTTCAAATTGCAGTTAAGTCAAACATAAGATAGTAAGTAATTTAGTCAGATGGTAGCACTTGTGTTTTGTGGTTTAACCCTTATGGGATCCTTGAACATGACAGGCCTGAATACAGTATTGCTACACATAGGGGGATTCCCCCATTGTAGGGGAAATCTGGTGTCCTTAGGGGTACGGGGAAAATTACCTTGTGGATGAGAATTTCACTTATTTCCCATATATATATATATATATATATATATATATATAGATATATATATATGATTTTCTTCAATATCCTACATAAAAGGTAAATAGAAATATTATTAATAGAAATAGTAATTTTTTAAAATACTGCTAAACAGACCAGCATAACAATGATAGTATTAGAAACGGTATTTGCTAATTCTAAGGGACATCATCTTTTAGGTTCAGACCTGTGATTTTGAATCTCAGTTTAGTTTCAGTCTAGCCAGTTCTTCTTCATAAGGATTATGAGAGGAGCTTTATTATTCATCTCATAGACGCAAGTCCCTTAGTGGCGTGATCGGTATGGTCTTTGCCTGCCACCTCGGTAGCCGCGAGTTCGATTCTCGGGCATTTCCATTGAGGGGTCAGATGTGTGTATTTCTGGTGATAGAAGCTCACTGTCGACGTGGTTCGGAAGTCACATAAAGCCGTTGGTCCAGTTGCTTAATAACCAGGTTCCATACAACATAAAAACACCATACAAAGAAACAAAACAATCTCATAGACGCTTTGGGATTTCTTTATTAATGCCCAAACTAAAGTAATTAAAAAAGTTACTATGCCCAAAGATATGGGAAGAAGAGAGCAGGACTTTAGGAGGGTTATCTGGCGGAAAGCATGACGGTAAGGCTCATTGCAAAATGTTGGATAAGGCAGTGCCAAGAATAAAGGAACCCATCGGTCAAAACAAAATCAGATTCTCGTTATGTTTTGCTAAAGTGTGACTGTAAATCAGCTAATGAATATGTTTGTTGCACTAAAGGATGATTGTAGGATTAAAGCAGAACTGAATTCTGTTGCAGTGGAAGTTAGGAAAAAATCTTTCTTTTAATTGCCTTGCAAAGGCAAGGTACTTTGAAAAATATGGTGAAATTAAATTCTCGGTGATGGAGGGTTTTCTTTATGTTATCTCGACGCTTTTTTGTATTAAAATAATCTTGCCTTTATTTACGTAGATTACTTGAGTAGAGTCCATTTTTCCTTTCTCATTGATTTGATTAAAAGCAATACTGTTAATAATTGTGACATCCATGAATTTCGCAATAAAAGTAAAATTTAATTTAATTTACTATAGTCTAAATAAATGGTCATAATTTATCTTGTAGATACTAATTTTTCCTCTATAAAGTGAAAGTTCTGTGTGATAAAATATGTTGCCATTTTCATATATATATTTTCGCTAAAGTACTTCATTTTTCTTTACTTAGAATTTGGAATGTTTATTTTCAATGTGAATTGAAACTAAAATGTTATAGTAGTACTACTTAATTTTCATTTATCCTGCTATTAGGTGTAGGGGAAAACCAGTGTTGCCACGTACAGGTGGATTCCCCTACGGTTTGTGAAATCTGGTGTCCGTAGGGGATAGAGGAAACCTACGGGGGAATTAACCTTTGTGTAGGGGGATGTAGGAGAATCTTGCGTATTTCCCTTATAAATATGGGTTTTCTATATTCTCGAGATAAAACAAAATTAAATATTATTAGTATCGTTGAAAAACATCAAATAGCCCTGCATAACTATTATATTAATGATTATTAAAAACTCAGTACTAAAGGACACTGTGTTCAAGGTTCAGGCGTGAATCTCATCCTAAAGGACACTGTGTTCAAGGTTCAGGCGTGAATCTCAGTTTAATTTCAGTCTTACTAGTTCCTGATAAGAGATGCCTGAGGGACTTTATTATTAATTACATAGACATTGTTTTTGGAGTCTTGTAATTATGCCTACCGTGCCAGAGATATAGGAAGGAATGTGAAAAGGAGAGCTGGGCTTTAGGTCGGTTATCCGGTGGAAAGCAGATATGAAGCAGAATTGAATGATGTTGCAATGATAGCCAGAAAAGCTCTTCTTTGTAATTGCCTTGCAAGGTGTAGGAACTTTAAAATTACTTCTGGCGGAGCCTCATGACGTCATAGGTTAATGTCATAATTGTATTCAAAATCCAATTACCTGCGATTTTGATGGCTCTGGCATAGGAAACTCACTGTTACTCTGATAGTAACCAGAACTATTGAACTTAGATACCGAATAATACTTGCAAAAGTTAGGTAGAGTCATAAAGTATGCATTTGCCAACTTTCTCCTTCATCCGATGCTTGGATAAAAAGGTGTTGCTGAAAAACCGTGTTCATCGGCTCTGAATCCCTTAGTAGTATAGGGCCTTATATATGTATGTCATATTATTATGTATATCATTTAATAAACGTGAAAAAAGGAACTGCGTACAATGGGGAATTTTCATCAGGATTTTTTGGGAATTTTGGACTAAGCCACTTGGCAACACTGTCTTCTAATTTGTATACCAGCTGTAAGGGAAGGAGTTCAACGCCTGATTGATTTGGTTTTATCAACTTTTGATAGGTAATTTTTTAAATTAATGAAATTGAAGTGATAATTTAGTTTATGATTAATGAAAGTAATGGTAGATCTACAGTACTATTCCGCGGTGGCCTAGACTATGGCAGTTGCGGTTTTCACCTATGCAGTTCTACCTCCTGAACAAGAATTTTAAGTAGTGATATTTATTCAGACGACTGTAATTAAACCCCGGCCCGGTATAAAACACGGCGAAATATATTGGACGCCCCAAATCCCACTAATCCCTAGTGGATGTCGTATCCGCGGTTACGTAACTTGCAGTCCCTGCGGAACTATACTCTGTTTTTTTCCATCTGTCCATCCGCCTGTGGCGTTTTCGCATGGTAACACTGCGTCCTGGGCTTTCAATAGTTACGCTATGTGTAAGTTTTAGGTAAATAAAAGGATATCTGGGTGTACATTTGCAACAGAAAAGTGTTTTAATAATTTACTGTATGCGAATTACACCGTTAATATTAGAAATAGGATATTATTTAAAGCCAGGAACGCAGTGTTACCATGCACAAACACCACAGGCGGATGGACTGATGAAAAAAACAGAGTATAGCTAGCTAGTATTCTGTAGAATTACCACACCGTTCAATTGCTCTTCATTAGTAGGTATCTATGGACTACGGTTACTCTACATATCCCAGTGAAACTTTACGTATGTATTTGTCAATATTTTTGTGTAAATTGAATTGAATTTGCGTTTTGACATTAGTTTTCATTGTAAATGCTTCAGATCATTGCCCTCCTGTACTGTTTTATTTTCCCAACTACAACCAAGGAAAATATTAGGCTAGTAAAGTGAAATAAATTTGTGACCAATGGTCTAGGCTATGTACTACTGTAGGCTATGCATTTCTGCCATATTTAGGTACCTAGTATGCCATAGATCACGTTCACGTTAGGTTGGCTGGGAACAGGGACACTGACGCCTCCACATTTTGCATCCTAGGTTAGGCTAGGGTTGGCTGCATCATGGTGAAATTTTACGGTAGATCTGCCAAGAATTTTAAGTAATGTTGGTAAATCTAACTAATAACTCCGCGTCAGGTATTTCTTTGGAAATTAAAGTTTCCTATAGCCTAGTATTCAGGTTGCTTATTAAGAATTTACAGTTAGTATTTTTGGGCGGTTGACTGTAATTAACCCCCAGGAGCTAGTACTAAATACGGCGAAATACATTGGACGCCCCAATCCCTAGTGGATGTCATATTCACAGTTACGTTCCTTGCAGTCAGTGCGGAGTTATTCCTTAGAATTACCATAATATTTTTTTTGGCCGGCTATAGTTAACCTGTAATTTACCTTTGAACTCTATCCTACGTTAGGGGGACCAATGGGAATGCGGGGTTTGGGGTGGGGTAAAACACTTGGGAGAATTATGCCTTAAACTCTAAACTACGGTAAGGGGCCGATGGGAAAGCAGGGTTATGGGTGCGTAAAACACTTTGGGGAAGGTTTTGCCATGTTATATCTTCTTATTTACGACATTTTAAACATGAAATACAAGCTGAAATAAAGCGATAAATAAACCAATAATGGAGCCGTTACATAGCCAAAATCCACCTATTACTACTGCTATTACGATGCCGAATCCTACTGCGCATGTGCCATGTTATAGGAGACTAAAGAGAGCTTTTGTTTCAGTCACTGACTCCTTACCTATGTTACACTTCTAAGCTTGCCTACCTATGGGGAGCAGAGCCTCCCCGGTGTAAGATTAGGTTAGGTTAGGTTAGGTTAGTATCATAACCTATATGTTACACTCCCTGCTGGTTACGTATCCCACACCGCCTACCAGAATTCAAATATGGAGGTTTGTTTACATTTATTGGCCCCAAACCAATACTTTGAAGATGTTCAGTCGAAGTAGACTATGGCAGTTGACGTTTTCCTTTGTTATTTTACTTACTTTACAAGAGTTTAAGGTAATATTTTGCCGGTCACCTATAACTAATCTGTTATTTACCTTTGAACTCTGTATGTGGGTATCACACCCCATGTACTGTCATGTAGTCTTCAAATGTAAATTACTGTTTAATTACAGTTGGCCTAATAAATATTACTTTAAATTCTTGTTCAGTAAGTAAAATAACATAGGAAAATTTTAACTGCCATAGTCTACTTTACTGCGGAATGAGGGCTTAAAATTACCAATTTTACTTAGAACCATCATCTATCGCGCTTTGGAAATAGAGCATAGACTGTATAATTTTCTCGTGCTTTAGGTTATACGTGCTTTGAACATTTCTGATGTTTGTATCGTCCGGTAAAGACCCAACCAACCACACAATATCATCATGCATACCTATTGTATTAATGTTAGGACTGGGAACCTTAGGTCGGGTTAGGTTAGATGTGGTTGGTAAAGTCATAATTGCAGGCAAATTGAAAACCATTAACGTTCAGGGCACATATTAAAACACAGAGTTCCAGGGTTTCTCGCCCAATTATTGTCTTACAACAGTCGGGTTTTTCTCACCGAGCATGGGAATTCTTATGAATTTTAACACTCACCGAGCACTCACTATTATGAGTGCTTGAATGGCGAGACGAGTCTTTACCAGTACAGTTGAGTCTGCTCCTCAGTTTGGTTTGGAGTTATGTAGAGCTTGGAACTGCATCCAACACTTTGTGGGTAAATGGTCAAGTACCATCCTCATTTATTGGACTTTAAGGTCCGAACACATAGGACAGCAGACACAGAATCCCTCTTATTGTTCTTCTCGGAGCTTCAGCCTCGAAGGAGAACGGTTAATTGGGAAGAGGTGATAGTTCTTCGTTGAAGATTGCCACTCATAATTATGTAGTGGTGATCGGCTCGGCTCAGCTTGACCAGACAGCTCTACCGATCTGAGTGCTCAGCTTTTATGAATGAACTATGCTCTTGATCAGTGCGGTTCCTTGCCATGACATAGCCCCCTCCAATCCTGTGTTGCAGCGAGCTTTCATGTGGTCATTGTCTTTGTCATCTGATGCTTCCTAACTTCCCACTTCAAAGGGTTCCACGTCTTAAGAAGAGGAAGGTATTCTCTGCCCCTCAAGAAGTCTCGCTTCTAAGGGTCTGTATCCTTTCCATGGAGAGGAAGTACTAATTGGCTGTCTCTTCGGCTCACCTGCTCCTTCTGGAGCGGGAACCTGGATGCCATCCACAAAATATAGTGTCCTGGGAGCCCCAGGAGTTAGAACCCTGGTTCGTTCTCCAAGGGTGCTGCTCATGGAACTGGGACTGCATCGAGTATACCCATGTATGGGTCTCTCCGAGTGTACAACCCCCAAGAGAGTTCGTACATCCACGGTCAGTAATAGGCAGAAATCTATCCATCACGATATTGGCGCAGGACGAGAGAAGCCCTAATTGTAGTCCTTTTCGTTAGGTTCAATCACAGAGAAGATAGATGTGTAGCAAGATGTGGCAAGTTCTTGCCTGCTTTTACTGCATTTAACTCTGGTCAGGTTTCGCTCGCGTTTGCACGAAAAAACCGGTTGTAGGTAATGAAAGCTTTGTTTAACAGGGTGAGAACATCGTAAGTTCAGGGAAGAGCGGGCAAGAACAGTCAATCATCCTCCTCTTTTTTCCCTCCGCTTCCTGGTTATACCGGAATGAACAAGGAAATAAGATGAATTCTAGGGAGTCTTCTCCTCAGAGACAATGTTTTTGGTTCAATCTTAAGATCTTACTGAACGTACGTTAATCTGTTCAGGATGGATAGCACTGAGAGGTTTGAACACCTCTCCAGTGTTACTGTTTTGGGAACAACCAGTTCGGCTTGAACTAGTCGTCTTCGGTGAAGGTGAAGTTTCCCTTAGGGAAAACTTCACCTTCGCTCTCTTCATTGGAGAATGAAGGTGGTCTGCTTCCAGTCCTTATTATTGTTCATCGAATGAAGAAGAATGAGGCTGGAGTGCAATTTACAGGAAACTACAAATATACTATTGTATTACTCTTGCGACATGCTTCTGTTATCAGTTGCATTGTTCCAGTAATAGGCACATATCTGTAAGTTAATTCTTCTGGTATGTGACTGAGACGAATAGTACCTTCCCTTAATTAACCTGAAACTCAGGACAGCCTTTCGGGTCTCCCAAGAGTTACTTGTTTTGATTTTGAGATAACTAAGTAGTATTGTTTCCCAACAACACCACAGCATTTGCATTATCACCAAACAAGAGGGTTTTCTTCCCCCCATTTCGATTGAAATGCAGATGCTCAAGTGTATCTTTTTTGCGCTCAATGGTTCTAGCTGAACGCATTCCTCCATGGAATGCACTACCAGGCAACTCAGTTTGACAAGTCAAGCGAGTGGTATGGGGCTCTGTCTCATTACTGCTCGCTCTCCAAGATCCTTTTCGGTTTGGTATTGTTTCTCCTCTGACGAGGTTTAACTACTAATTCGAAGCTCTCTACCCAACAATCACTGACTTAAGTCTTCGGTTGGATCAGAATTCTCGCATAATGCATCACATTTACCGTTGCAAGAATTTTCAGACAGAGATATGTCTCATTAGACTCGTTGTCATTGCACCTGCTCATCGGCTGCTGCAATGACGCAGAATGATTTTCTTCAGACAATTTGAGTTTTGTCTTCTAATATACATTTCCTAATTCATAGGGTGTTCAATTATTCTTTGTTCACCCCAAATTGTAAATGAATAATGGAAGACTTCGCCTGTTCCCCGCCCGACTAGCTCTACTTCCAAAGTAGATAGAAACTTTGTCCCTGATGCAGTCCACAAGAAGCAGTTATTCAGGCAGTACATTCCCTGTTTTCATTACTGAAAGACTTTCCACTTTCATTGCAAACTCAGGCTTTCTCGTCGACCAGCAATGATAGCTGATTAACTTTTTCAGTCCTCTGTAAAACAACAGGGATTAAAGCCGTCTTCACTGGTTGGTGTCATCGACGGGACTTTTTCTATGATCATAACCTTGAGAGCTTACTTCTCTTTATTCAACTGTGAAGACGTAGGTCCACATTCACCTTAGTCATTCACTAATATATATGTATATATATATATATTATAGTATTGTTTCTTCTTGGTTGAGATTCAACTGATGATGAGAAACTTGCCATCACACAGACCTCAGTATCTAGAAGGCAATTGACTATCGTCTGATGTGTACATGACTTGCGGGAATCATCATCTCGTCTCTCAACATCGTTGGCGAACAAGATAGACGATTTGTATGGTTGTGCTCAGCATAACCCTTCAAAAGGCAGGTGTCATGTTGTGACTACGTCTCGGATGTGTGACAGGGCAATCAGTCAGCATCTATTGATGAGTCCGAGTCCTTCATGATCTGTGCAGGGGACTTTGTATTGGTTGATTCAGATCAGTCATTAATTTGTCCTATTGGTGTGTTGCTGTACCCATGAAGGATCGGCACCCTTCTTTGAGTGTCAATGCCTTTATCCACCACAGACTGCCAATGCAGAAGTGTCCAATGACACATCTACTCCTCTTCTTTCAGGTTGAGGATAGGACTCGAACTTATACTGGCTGGCCAGGCAATTGATGCGGTAAGCTTGCACATCGAGCTTCCTTCCTATTTTTCTTATCAGAATCATAGAAGCAATCCCACTCCTTCCTCTGGCAAGGGAAGAAGGAGACTGGCAATAATGCAAACCCTTCCCAGAACATTGCATTAATGCCCCAACTCTAAATATTTTTCCCAGCCCTTTTTCGGATGAGTTACGATTCCGCACTCATTTCGGAAAGGCCCAGAAGTCTGACTCTTGATCATGCAGCTCCTATACTCCGATCAAGTTGTCAGAGGCAGGGCACTCCTTGCCCTTACGACCGGGAGGAATAGCCCAGGAGTGCAGAACATCAGTCAGTTTCTAGAGGCTCACTCACATTCCTCTCACCAATCAGTGAGTTTTCCTATGTAAAGGACCGAGGGTTTGTATATCGTGTAGGAATAAATCACAATTTTCGAAAGTAAATTGTATTTTTCCCAACTATACAAACCTGGGGTCCTGTACATTTATGCCCACCTCATGCCACCCCTCAATCTGATCCTGGGGGCGAAAGGCAAAGTGCAGTGTTTACATCCGGGCAGGTGGGCCTACCTGTCTACCAGATGGTAGTTACTTCCTAACTACCTTGTTTAAGAATTTAATGGCATAATTCCAGTGTACACTAAAAGTAATTCCTTATGTAAAGGACCTCAGGTTTGTATAGCTAGGAAAAAATACAATTTACTATCAAAAAATGTGATTTTGGTTGGTAATTGATTGTAAGCACTTATAAAGCACTCATTATAACCACAAGACAGAGCATGCTTGTTGTTGGTAATTGTTGGTTCAGTCTTTCTGACTGGACTGTTACCCTCTTTATTAAAGACTGATTTTCCTGCATTGGATACCTCCGATTTTGTTTCGATTGTTTTTTGTCCTCTGTGGTAAGGAATGTTGGTTTAAGGAACTACATGATTTGCTGTTAAAAGATTTTGGTTTAGTGGAAGATTCGTGTGTATTAGACATTTTATTTACATTGTTTGATTTGCATTAGTGCCACACAAGAAAGTACTGTAAACAGTGTCACAGGTTGGGATTGTTAGTGGTTAACTGGTCCATTACAAGTCTGTTGTTGATTGTTGTGATGAAGTCAGCACAATTTCTTTTTTGAACTCCTCACTTATTGCAGGTAGGATTTCTTTCCAGGATTCTTTTCTTTTTGTCACTTTGGGAGTTGGAGTTATTTGATTCTTCTTCCATTGGAGTTCCCATAGCAAAGCTATCAGAATCTTCAATGTTAATAGCAGCAGCAGTGGGTAGAATGCTGTACTTATTTTGGATGTTAATACTATTAGCATGTTGGAAATGTTGTGTATCTATTTGCTGCTTGGTATAATGTTGGTTTAAGTTGTAGGTTTTTAATTACAGTGGTACCTCGATATACGAAATTAATCCATTCCGAGGCGGCCTTTGTAACATGAGCTTTTCGTATCTTGAACAGCATTTTACATGTAAATTGCCTAATCCGTTCCAAGCCCTACAAAAACACCCCAGTAAATTTTATAATAAAGCTAAATTGGCCAATAAACAATGAAATACTACAACAATTTGGACCATTCAATACCTAACTTGATATGTACTACTAATATATACCTGTAAATAAAGTGTACAGGCAGTCCCCGGGTTACGAAGGGGGTTCCATTCTTGAGACGCGCTGTAACCCGAAAATCGTCGTAAGCCAGAGCATCATAAAAAAATCCTAAGAAAACCTTACTTTCAATGTTTTGGGTGCATTCAGAACTATGTAAACTGCATTCTTATTACTTTTCAATCAAAAAAACCTTCAAATATTGATTATTTTGCATTTTTGGTGTCATATTTCTTCTGCCTGATGAGCATTGTAGGCGTCGTAACCCTGGAAATAATTTCTGATGAATATAATTGAAAAGCGCCTTAACGTCGTAAGCCGAACCCGTCGTAACCCGGGGACTGCCTGCATTAGTGTACACGGTATACAAGAAATACTGTATGTACATACTTACGTATATAGTAAAATGTGGAACCATACCTTTCGAGTGAGGCTATCTCCGAAATTTCGACAGAGGAGGACAAACGGCAGAAAATTTGTTACGTAGTACGTACACTTAACGAAACACATTAAAAATGTCAGGAAACATAAATTAAACTTTACGAAACACATTAACAAAAATGTAACACTTAACTACAAAAAAACTTAGAATTAAATTTTTTTTTTTTTTTGTTCATTCAACTTCTCTGTTAGATATATACTTAGCTATAGACTCCGTCGTCCATAGCTAAGTATATATCTGCCAGGTAAGTATGTACAAAACTTCCTTGTATCATAACAATATCATTTTTCCTTTTTTTATTTTTTATTTTTTTCTTTTTTACTTTATACTTTACGTTTTTTATTTTCTTTTTTACAAAATTTCAATTTCTTCACCACTTTCAACTTTGTTTTTTCATCGTATCAATTGGATCTTCCTTTTTGCTTACTCCTACTAAAGGCCTCTTTAAAAAATAACTATCCAAGGTAGATGGCATCTGCCTACTTTTCACAATGTTCCTGAAATGACTCTGGCAAACATCATCGAACTGCGCAAGCATACGACCTGTGTAAGCCTTTCCAGGGTGTGTCTTTTCTACAAATGATTGCACCTTATGAAAAGCAGCTAGAGCATCCTTAATTTCTGCCATTGTCATTGGGTCGTCCTCCTCCTCCTCGCCGTTGCTAGAGAACTCTTCTTGAACGAGGTTATGTTGCATGGCCTCCAACTCCTTCAGGTCATCCGTCGCAAGCTCCTCTTGGTGCTCCTCAAGAAGGTCATTGATGTCGTCGTTGTCCACTACCCGCCCCATGGACTTGCCAAGTGCAACGGTCTCATCAAAATCTGGTTGCGAAACAGTTTCAGGATCGTCAACTGTTCCTGAATCTGCAGCACCAGCTTCGCCCACGTCGAATCCCTCGAAGTCTTGGGCGGATACGGCATCAGGCCAGAGTTTCCTCCACGAAGAATTGAAGGTTCGCCTCGAAACCTCTTACCAAGCTTGATTGATGAGTCGGATGCATATCACAACATCAAAATGCTCCTTCCAAAATTCACGTAAGGTGAAATTTGTGGTATCGGTGATGTCGAAACATCTCTTGAAAAGATGTTTGTTCCGATACGTAATACAAACCATCGGTCCTTTAACAATAGGAAGTAGCTAGCGGCAGCTGGAACGGTCGTAAGCTTCGAACAAGGGGAGAACGGTAGTTAACTGCTTGTCCGATCGTCGCGCGCCGCGCGACTGGGAGGTAAACAAATCACTTTTGCTTTCGGCCGTGTGAGGATAGGACGTGCTCGTCATCGCTCTGCCCGCTTTGTCGTTTGCTTTGAGTATCAGCCCTCTTTTTCCTTGTGTGTTTGAGAGTGTATGCTTGTAAGTACTTTACATTTCTTTTTTTCATATTAATAATGAGTGATCAAGAAATGGAGATTTATTTCGCCGCGCCCCCCAGTCGCCCGTAGAGTGTGTCCCGGGCTGGAGGGGCGTAAATGCAGCGGATTCAGATCATTTGTGGATGTGGATCCACACGAGGTTTGTAACTCCGGTGTCCGGGGGCGAGAATGCTCCCGCACCGAGACATGTGTAACATGTATGAATTGGTCCGAGGCGCAGTGGGTGCTGTACGAAGGCAGGAAGAGACTTAGGCCGCCAAAGAAGTCATCGGAAAGTCCAGTGACTCCTTTGGTAACGGACACTTCGTCTTCTTTCCTGCCCCCCGGCCAGCCCCCACGTTTCGCGCCTTCCCCTGCGGGGGGGATAGCGGAGTCCTTCTCCTCTCTCGATCCGTCGAGTGTGGAGGAGGGCGCCCGCTACCCGGACGTCCAGTTGTATTCGGGGTCTTCCGTCCGCTCTGGTTGGGGTTCTTCTCCGCCCAGGCGCGAGGGAAAACCCCTCTGACTAACCCGACTGTTGCTTCCGCAGGTGTGCCATCAGCGAAGGACGACCTGGGACAGGTGTGGGAGTCGCTGGGACTGCAGGGAGTGCCTAGTATACAGGGGTTGATTCAGCGGTTGGCGGGGTCGGCAGTGGTCACTCATGGTACGGTAACCACTACCACTACCACAATATCTACACCAGCTTATGATATGCCACCGCACTTGGTGTATACACCACATGTAATGACGGTGACACCCACGGCTGCAATTCACAAACCGATTACTGCCGTACCAAAGAGGACGGTGCCACCGCCACCTGGGTTCTTTGTGTTGCCGACCCCGGACTTCCGCTGCCCCAAGAGTACCCCCCTGGACCTGCCGCCAGTGCCGAGAATGACGGTAGCTGCCGACAGGACGCCTGGCTCTCCTGCGGTACCTGCCGTGCCTGCCGTACCTGTTGCTGTCCCTGCTGCTCCTTCCCTTTCAGATAATGTGCATGCTGTTCCTGCTGTTCCTGCTGTTCCTGGACCTGTTCCTGTTGTTCCTGCTGTTGGTGGTGCTGTCACAGTCTCAGGTCTTTCCGGACAGGTGCAGTCGGGCCCTGTTGCTTCGGCAACTGCCCCGGCTCCCTCCTGGATGGAAGACCTGACGTCTGTCCTGCGGAGCCTGGCGAAGAAGAAGAGGAAGAAGAGGAAGGTGTCGTCGTCGTCTTCGTTGTCTTCTTCGTCGTCTGCCTGCCTCCTCTTCCCCTTCGACTTTCGAAGGCTAAACAGCCGAAGAAGAAGAAGGCTGCCTCCCCTCCCCCCCCTAAGAAGACTCCTTCGGGATCTTCTAAGGGCCCGGCCCGGCTCGCTCAGGCGAGTCGGGGAGCTCTTCTGCTGGTCCTCCTGTTCCTTCGGGAACGGGGCCCGTCTCTTCCTCTGCAAAGAAGAAGACGACGGGGACCAGAGGTGTACCAGCATCGGCTGGTACGTCCTCACCTGGTGTTAGCGGTTCTGCCGCTAAACCAGGTTCCGTCTCGGCCGCTTCTCGTTCGCGAGAAGTACCGAGTGGACGCTCTTCCACGGGAGACCGTCCAGCCAAAGTCTTGACGTCCGAGCTCGCTCGCCGTCAAGACAGCGGCGCGGAGCAGAAGACTGGCGAGAGTCGTGCGCACGACTCTCGCCAGGCCAGTGGACGCTCTCGCAGCGATCAACTGGCTGCTCGGGTTGACGTGACGGTCGCTGACCAGCCACGGGTTGAGGCGAGGAAGGGGTCCCCGCGGCCGTCGGTACCAGCCACGGCTGGTACCAGCGGCTCGACGCGCCGAGAGGACGCTGGCCGGTCTCGCCGCGACAGAGAGCCTAGCAGGTCACCTGACCGCCGCTCCCATAGGGACCGGGCGGAGACGGTGACCAGCAACAGCTCGCCTGACGCTAGAGATCAGTCTCGACGTTCTCAGCCGAGCCTCTCGCCCCAGGCGAGCGGCAAGGCTAGGCCTGCTGCTCGATCGCCACCGCGGGTTGACGATCAGCAGCAGCCCTCCACGCACGCTGGTCCTGCCAGCGAGCGAGGGGGGAGCGTCAGGTCTGCCTCTCCCGTACCTTCAACCTCCTCGGGCTATACCGGGAGGAGCGAGGTACCGAGGAGTGATCACGAGAGGTGCGCCGCTTGTGACCCCGCTATGACGCCATACGGCGTCATAGCGGGGTCACAGGTACGGTTTTAGGACCGACCAGAACATACGCGCAAGTAGTTGGAGGCGACCGTCAGGGGTCTGCCGCTGTTCCTCCTTCTGAAGGAGGAGTATCGCGGGACCTGTTCTTGCTGGAGGGACTGGACGGTCCTACTCCACAAGACGCAGTAACTCCCAAGATACAGAGGAACTTTGCAGAGGTCATTAAGCTGATTCGTCAGCATAATGACCTTGCGGAAGGATCGCCGCTACCACCGGCAGAGCCCACGTCCCGGCTCGAATCATTTTGGGTCCCAAGAGGGAACCCAAAATGATGGTGGGGTTACCGCGATCAGAGCTTGCAGACTCAGTCCTGGATCAAGTTGAGAATCTCGTCTCAGGACGGGAGGATTCGCTGAAATCCGGGCGGTCTTCTAAGCTGCTTCCTCCCCCTCTACAGCGTCAGAGGCGATTCTACGTGCCTTCGGAAGACCCGATACTGCCTAAACAGGTTAACCCGGAGTTAGCGAGGCTGACTCCAGGTGTGTCCCTGCAGCAGCTCCTGTCGGAGAACCTCTGGTTCTCGCAGCAGGAGGCACTTGCCCTGGAATCTACCGCTATGGCAGCGTTCCAGGCAGTCTCTTGGTTGGATTTGTGGTCCCTCACAATATCCAAAGTAGGGCGGCCCGCTCCGGGAGTTCTGCTCTCGAAGACGACGCTTCTTTCAGGAGACTGTGCCAGTCTGGAGGAAGAGCGATCTCTTACCTCGCCCATCAGACTGCTAACCTGTGGGCCAACT
This sequence comes from Macrobrachium nipponense, assembly GCF_015104395.2. NCBI lineage: Eukaryota > Metazoa > Arthropoda > Malacostraca > Decapoda > Palaemonidae > Macrobrachium > Macrobrachium nipponense. The sequence goes on along the minus strand of NC_061089.1, from coordinate 38,817,965 downwards.
TGGTTCTTCGACGTAGGGACGCAGTCCTTACCCGAGTGACCAAGGGGGCCGGGCGTGAGGCGGCACTCGGGCTTCGTAATAGACCCATTAGGAGTTCCCCAGCTCTCTTTCCCGGAGAGATGGTGGACGCTGCGGTGGAAAGGCGGCGCACTGATGACAGTGACCGCTTAGTTCACCAGGCAGTCTCGAAGGTTACTGGGCAATCTCGAGCGACTGCGGCCAAGCCAAAGAGCTTGGCTAGCGCTTCCACGGCGGTGAAGACGGTTGCACCGTCCAAGCCCCGTGCGAAGACTCCTGCTGTTTCGACTTCTGCTAGAGGAGGCCGTAATCAGCCCTCCTCCCAACCCTCCTTTCCCCGAGGAGGTGGTGGGAAGAAGTCGAAACGAGGAGGGAAACGCTAGGGACGGCGTTCCCCCTCACCTGCTGCCGGAAGTTGGGGGGGTGCCTGGCGAGCCATTGGGCGACTTGGCAGCGCTACGGCGCCGAGAACTGGATAGTAGACGTCCTTCGGGAGGGATATCTACTACCACCCTTCGAGTCTCGGCCCCCCTCATCTCCAAACCGGTCCATCTACAGACCTATGTCCGGGGATCAGCAAAGGACAACGCTCTTCGACAGGAGATCAAGACCATGCTGGCGAAACGAGCTGTAGAAATCGTGGAGGACCAGTCACCGGGCTTTTACAGCCGCCTCTTCCTAGTGGAGAAGGCATCGGGGGGCTGGCGTCCGGTGATAGACCTCTCTCCCCTGAACTGCTTCGTTCGCACGACGCGGTTCACGATGGAGTCGGCACGCTCGGTGCTCGACTCGATCAGGGGGAACGATTTCATGCTTTCAGTGGACTTGAAGACGCGTATTTTCAAATACCCATCCATCAGTCCTCCAGAAAGTACCTCCGCTTCATCTTCGACGGGACGGTGTACCAATTCAGGCACTTGTTTTGGTCTCTCAACCGCCCCACAGGTGTTCACGCGAGTGTTCACTCTGGTGTCAGCTTGGGCCCATTCGCACGGGATACGTCTTCTGAGGTATCTCGACGATTGGCTAGTCCTGGCGAGCTCCCGCTCGCAGTTGCTACAGGACAGAGATCGACTCCTCAAGTTTTGTCGCGATCTGGGGATCGTGATAAACTACGAGAAGTCCGATCTCGAACCCAAGCAGAAGATGAGTACCTGGGTATGCTGATAGACACGGTAGCAGGGCAGGTCTTTCCCGCAGACTTGCGTATCAGCAAATTCAGGGAGGCAGCCGGCCGGTTCCTGTCTCGGCAGGAACAGCCAGCACAGCAATGGCAAGTCGTGATCGGCCATCTGTCGTCACTCGAGAAGTTAGTCCCTCACGGGCGTCTTCACCTGCGGTCTCTCCAGTGGAGGCTAAGGGAGAGTTGGTCTCAGGCCAAGGATCCTCCTTACTTTCCCGTGGCTCTCACGGACAAGGTGAGGCAGGACCTAGCCTGGTGGCTCGACGACAAGAACCTCTTAAGAGGAGTGCCCATACGCACTCCCCCCCCCGGAGATGCTTCTGTTCTCAGACGCATCGACCGAGGGATGGGGCGCACACCTGGAGGAGTTGCTGACTGCAGGTGTGTGGGACCATCACGAAAAGCACCTTCACATCAATGTCCTGGAACTCAAGGCGGCGTTCAACGCTCTCCGAGAGTTTCGGGACCGCTTGGTGGGACACTCAGTGGTGTTGATGTGCGACAATACCACAGTAGTGGCATATGTCAACAAGCAGGGGGGGCTAGTGTCTCTTCCGCTCCATCAGTTGACGGTGCAGGTGCACGAGTGGGCCACGGCTCACTCGATAGAGCTGTCAGCACGCTACAATTCCAGGCAAGCGGAATGTAGTAGCGGACAAGCTCAGCCGTCGGGATCAGGTGATAGGGACCGAATGGTCTCTACACCAAGACGTGGCGGAAAGGCTCTTCAACCTGTGGGGGCGACCGGTCGTAGACCTGTTCGCCACCCGGCACAACAGAAAACTTCAGGTTTTCTTTTCAGCCGTGCCGGACCCATGGGCAGCTGCAGAGGACGCTCTCCAACACCCCTGGGACAACCTCTTCGCCTACGCCTTTCCTCCCTTCTGTCTGATTCGGAAAGTGATCAGTCGAGCGCTGGTCACTCCCAATCTCAGAATGATCCTGGTGGCTCCCAAACGGCCTCAAGCCGTTTGGTATCCGGACCTGCTGGCTCTTCTTGCGGACGCACCGAGAGAGCTACCCAATTGGCACAACCTTCTAGCCCAGCCACACGTAGAACGGTACCACCAAGCAGTCCAGTCCTTCAACTTCACGGCTGGCTGTTATCCACCATCTCTTGCGAACGAGAGGCTTTTCTCGTAGCGCAGCAACAGAGTGGCTGGACACGTCCGACAGTCCTCTGCAGCTGTGTACCAGGGGAAGTGGGCCGTCTTCTGTGGTTGGTGTCGTAGACAGGGTCTGTCTCCTCTCAGAGCCACTCTTCAGCAGGTAGCGGATTTCCTCGTGTTTCTTCGCTGAGAGAAGCTCCTCTCAGTACCCACAGTTAAAGGATATAGAGCAGCACTGGCGCTCGTCCTAAAACTGAGGGGACTGGACATCTCGAACTCGTTCGAGATTCCTTGCTAATGAGGAGCTTCGAAAGGTCTTGCCCACCCAGGGAACTCAGCCCCCTGCGTGGGATGTGACTCTCGTCCTTAGGAGTTTGACTCGAAGACCCTTCGAGCCACTCCGAGAGTCGTCAGACAGGGATCTGACCCTCAAGACCCTCTTCTTGCTGGCCCTGGCATCGGCGAAGAGAGTAGGGGAACTACATGGTCTTTCTTATGATGTTAAACACACCAGAGGCTGGGGATCTGTGACGCTCGATTTCGTCCCGAACTTCGTAGCCAAGACTCAGAATCCGTCGATCCCTGACGACAGGTTCGAGTCTTTTCACGATCCCCTCCCTTCTGGACTTCACCGATAACGATGCGGATGAGATGCTGCTTTGTCCTGTGAGGGCGCTACGGCGCTATCTGAAGAGAACTCGACACCTCAGGCCTGAGTGTCGACGCCTCTTCGTTAGCACTGGGGTTACCAAGAAAGAAGTTTCCAAGACACGTTTCTTTCTGGCTGCGTGAGGTGATCAGGAGAGCGTACGAGGCTGATGGTAGCGACGACATCCGTACGCTCCGACCGAGAGCCCACGAAGTCAGAGGTATCGGACCCTCCTTAGCGTTCCGTAAGAACTTCTCCGTGGCGCAGGTCCTGAAGGCAGGTGTCTGGGCCAACCAGACCACCTTCACGTCCTTCTACCTTCGGGATATTGCCCACAAGTCCTTGGATACTTTTTCCTTGGGACCTGTGGTGGCTGCTCAACACGTTGTGTAAGCTTACCCAGCACCCGAGCAGGCAGAACAGCATCGATTCCTGGTATGACTGGGAGAATGAATGTGCGAATGAGAGAGTGACTGGCTTCTCTTCGTAATTTGGCGTGTTTAGCAGATTCGCAATACGATGAGGTAGCAGGAAGGGAACTGGCATTTCTCATCTATGAAATCAGCAACAGTCCTAACCAAAAAGATACAAAAGCATTCATAGATATATTAGAAGGATATAATCCTTCAAACTGGAACAAATCTAATGAAAACATCTTGAAAATAATTGAAGAAGTTCCAAATAAAATCCAAGTGGTCAAGAGACTCATAAAGAAAATATACATAAACCAACATATTCCGACAAAGAAAATGAAATAAGGTGAATCTTGTGAATATACTAATTGATGCATTAGGAAAAAGAATGCCAAAAGCATGCAAAACTGTGTAAGGTTGGTTTCTTATCGCATAGTCAATCCACAAAACCTAATCAGAAATGTGCTGCATGCAACATTCCGACCCATCCACAGTGTGCTGAGGTAATACAAGATTTGAGAAAAGATACAAGAATTTTTTGTTCAACATGTCTATCATGGATAGACAATGTTATTAAATCAAGATTGAATGTACAAATAGTTGAGGATGAAAAAGAAGAGGAAGAGGAGAAGAAGAAGAAAAAGAAGAAGAGGAAACGGAAGAGAAGTAAACAAAAATGAAATGACAGAAAAAAATAAGGAAAAACAAAGAACAAAAGATAAAAGTATGGATGCAGAGATACTCATTGATACTACATATGAGGGCAATAAAGCAGCATACCTACGAAGAAATAAATTACGATATGACAACAGAAAAGCAAATCCCGAAGAGGCTCTACCCAGATCTATACAATGACGGGAAAGAGGAAAAAATAGACAAGAAAGACAAAATCTGCAACCTTTTGAAAAGAGGGAATTGCAGATTTGGAGAAAGATGTTACTACAAACATCCTAAGATATCTTGTTCAAAACTATGAAATATATGGTAAATGTGCATACTTAGAGGATATGGGGATGAGTGCAGAGATCTGCATCCAAAAATATGTAAAAACCTAAAAGAAGGAAAAGGATGTAAGTTCGACAAAAAATGCAAATATATGCACCCTGTAGCCATGAATCATAATCAAATAAATAACCAACCAAGTAATAAAATCCAAAATAAGAAAGAAACAAATAAAGAGAGAAATCAAGAATATCAGGTAAAAGAGAAAAGCAAACCACCAATGAGATATGCAGAGGTGTCAGCAAAGAATTTCAAAGCATCAGCTCCGAAATTCTACTCAAGAGATAATAACTGTATTTATTATGCAAGAGGATATTTGCAGAAACGGAGAAAATTGCAGATTCAGACACAAAATGAATAATTATGATGAAGGAAGACATATTATGGATGGAAAAGTTGGATTTTTTAATGTCAGAATTTCTGGAAATGAAAAAAAGAACAACATACCAGAAACAGGAAAGAGACATGGGAAAAATCCTTATTACTATCAGTATTAATGAAGGAGAAAACACGCAAACCATCATAGTGATGAATGCGCAGGGTTTAGTTACGAGTAACTCAAAAAGAAAAATAGAGTACTTAGAAGAACTGAAACTAACCCCAAAATTTGAAAAGAAAAATAGCTATAAATCCATATAAGTGCAAACCTCTGGTATTCCCACGAGACTGGGAATGATGATCAAATAAAAAAGGGTTCCAAACCTGATAAGATCAGATAAGAAAAAATAGGAATCAAGGGGGAACCGCAATATATGGGAAAGACAAAAAACAAGGAAAAATATATGAGAAATATAGTAACTCAGAATGTGAACTAATAGCGGTAGAATTTGAATCTGAAAAATTGATGAACATAGTAATATATAGACCTCCTAATACTAAAGAAAAGTTTGATTTAATAATTGAAAAATTGGATGATATATGTAGAAATCACAAGGACTGGACTATTCTCCTATCTGGTGACTTCAACTTTCCTTTCGTAGAATGGAAAGAACGAATAGGAGATTGTGGTTGTACTTATACATATAAAAAACAAGAGGAGGTAATAGTAGTGCAGAAAGATAAGAGGCAATTTGAAAAGCTATTAGATATGCTACTAGAATACAACATTCAATAACAAATAAATCACCTGCCAACAAGAAAGGAAAAATACTTTAGACCTAGTATTTGTGAACGAGATGAATTATGTTAAAGAAATAATAGTTTATAATGCGAGTATTTCAGACCATAATGTCATAGAATTAACAGTTCATTCCAAAGCAAGTGAAAATAGAGATAAGCAAGAAATGAAAAAGTGGGAAGGATATGGAAAATACAACTTCTACAGTAAAAATATAAATGGGTCAGAAATTAATGAAGAATTAAACAAAGATTGGGATAACATTTTCGTAAGTGATGGACCATAAGGGTAAATACGGAGATATTATATAAAATATTGGAGATAATAGTGGAAAAATATATACCGAAGAAGAAAAGTAAACATCATTCATGCATACCAAGAGACAGAAGAATCTTGTTCCAGAAAATCAGAAAGTGGAAAAAAGGTCTTGCAAAAGAAAAAAATGGCATGGAAAGTTATAGAACTAAAAAGTAAGATAGAAAATGCAGAAAAAAAGATTATACAATCAAAAGAAAATGAAAAACGGGACTTGGAAGAAAAAACCCTATTAAATATCAAGCAAAACCCCAAACTATTATACTCATATGCGAAGAAGATGAATAAAAGAAGAATAGAAATAGGCCCTCTGAGAATTGAAGGGAGATTAACGAATGAAAAAAAGGAATTTGCAACATACTGGCAGAACGATATAAGAGAGAATTCACCCCTAGAATAGATAATGAAGATAATGATATAGAAGTAAGGGATTGTAAAAATAGTGAATATTTAGCTGACATAGATATTAATGAAGCTGATATTGTGCAGGCTATTAATGAAATTAAAAATGGAGCTGCTGCAGGGCTGATGGAATTCCTGCTATTTTGTTAAAGAAAGTAGTTCATTCTATCGCAAAGCCACTTGCAATATTATTAAGACAAAGTGTAGATACAGGCAAGATATATGATGAGCACAAATTAGCGTATATTACCCCTACTTTCAAAAGTGGATCAAGACTAGAGGCAAGTAATTATAGGCCTGTGAGTCTAACATCACATATAATGAAAGTGTATGAAAGGGTAATGAAGAAAAATATTATGAAACATTTAATAAAAAATAATTTTGTTTAATAAAGGACAACATGGTTTCGTACCCGGAAAAAGTACACAAACCCAACTGGTAGTCCACCGTGAAAACATATTCAAAAATATGAAAAGCGGAAATGAAACAGATGTGGTTTATTTAGACTTTGCAAAAGCTTTTGATAAAGTAGACCATAATATATTAGCGAAGAAAATTAGAAAACACAATATCGTGGATAAAGTAGGAAGATGGTTAAAAGAATTTTAACACAACAGAAAACAGATAGTTATTGCAAACGACGAGAAATCGGATGAAGCCAAGGTAATATCCGGTGTGCCGCAAGGTACGGTGTTAGCTGCAATACTGTTTGTTATTATGATTGAAGACATAGACAATAATGTTAAGGATTCGGTAGTGAGTAGTTTCGCAGATGACACAAGAATAAGTAGAGAAATTACTTGTGATGAGATAGGAACGCTCTACAAAGAGACCTTAACAAAGTATATGATTGGGCAGAGGTAAAATAGGATGGTATTTAACTCTGATAAATTTGAATCAATAAATTATGGAGACAGAGAAAGAAAGCTATATGCATATAAGGGACCTAATAATGAGACCATCACAAATAAGGAAGCAGTTAAAGACCTTGGTGTGATGATGAATAGGAACATGTTATGCAATGATCAAATAGCAACTCTGTTGGCAAAATGTAAAGCAAAAAGTGGGAATGTTGTTACGGCACTTCAAAACAAGAAAAGCTGAACACATGATTATGCTTTATAAAACATATGTTCGTAGTCCACTTGAATATTGCAATATGATATGGTACCCACACTATCAAAAGGATATTGCACAAATAGAGAGTGTACAAAGGTCCTTTACAGCTAGAATAGAAGAAGTTAAGGACCTAGACTACTGGGAAAGACTACAATTCTTAAAATTATATAGTCTGGAAAGGAGAAGAGAACGCTACATGATAATTCAGGCATGGAAACAGATAGAAGGAATAGCAGAAAATATCATGGAACTAAAAATATCAGAAAGAGCAAGCAGAGGTAGATTAATAGTGCCCAAAAATATACCAGGAAAAATAAGGAAGCACACAGGACATTAATCCACTACGCACCAGCATCGATAATGCAGCGTCTATTCAATGCGTTGCCAGCTCATCTGAGGAATATATCAGGAGTGAGCGTAGATGTGTTTAAGAATAAGCTTGACAAATATCTAAACTGCATCCCAGACCATCCAAGATTGGAAGATGCAAAATATACCGGAAGATGTACTAGCAACTCTCTGGTAGACATTAGAGGTGCCTCACACTGAGGGACCTGGGGCAACCCGAACAAGATGTAAGGTCTGTAAGGTAAGGTCTCTACCTGTGGGCAGAGGATACGGTCGTTACCACGCTGGAAGGGAGTCAGATGCAGGTAAGCTACTCAACCGAGCTCCATCCTATCTCTTTAACTAGAGATAGGAGTGTATATCCACCACTTTCTCCAACAAGGGGGAGGAAGTGGATGCCTACATGAGACAAACCCATTACTTTATATTTGCTCATGTACAGGAAAAAGTTCTTACAATGCTGGTACGAAGAGATACGCTTGCCTCTCTCTTAGTACTCGGCCCAGAGGTCTGACCATTGATCCTGCGGTGCACACCCCGATCAATCGGACAGAGGCTTGGATCCCTCCCTCGCTCTTACGACCAGGGAGGCATTCCAGGGATGGACGAACACCAGTCTGTTCATCTAAAAGACTCAGATTCCTCCCACCAAGAAGTGAGTCTTCCTATTGTTAAAGGACCGATGGTTTGTATTACGTATCGGAACAAATGACAATTTGTCGAAAATTGCATTTTTCCTAACTACAGGCGGCCCTCGGTTAGCGGCAGGGGTTCCGTTCCTGGCCACCGACGCCAAGCGATTTTCGACGCTGAGCGATTTTAAAGCCTACGGCCGCCGCACACCTTCTTTCGAAACTCTAGACCAGTCAAAGGGCCCGTAATCCACAACGGCGCAATAAGTAAAATTATATTTATGCAGTATAGTACTATATAATTTACTGTACAGTAACAATGTGGGTGGGGTTCCTAGAGTATGTAAAGATATAATAAAGTTTTATACAGTGTACAGGTAGCTGTAGTGTTCAGGTTACGATCATTAGTCTTACGATAGTTCGATTTTATGAGAGATCAAATTACAATGGCCTAACTTTATCTATCTTCTAGTTACATAAGTTCAATAACAGAAAAAGAGAATGATGAAAGTATGGTTTTAACGTTATACTCGTTGCGTGAACGTGTACAACCATGAACAACCGAACGAGAAAACGACTTTTTTTTTCTAAGTACAACCGAACTGGATAACATCTGTTTGGCTTGTATTTCGATCAGGGCTGCCAGATTTCCACACTGAGGAAATCCACACACGGTCTCAGACAGTTGCCAGTTATGCAATATATTTGACTTAATCGAACTCGATGGAATGTATAAGTTGTTTATCGTGATCTTGTAAGTGCTCAAAACTTAGCGGTATGAATTCCCAACCAGAAGCTTTTTCTTTTATTTATTTTATATAAGTTTTTTAGCTAATATTGTTAAACACATTTTAGTTAGATTTTGATTCTAGTTTTTTTTTTTTTTTTGAGAGGGTAAAAGAAACACTTCTCAACAACAGTCGGTACTCCTTTAATTTGATGGTGAACAACTGGAATGACACTTATTTATAATTTGACGATGAAAAAAGTAACATAGGTGTTTTACAACAAGTTTATATATATAAGGCATCTTAATCACATCATCGTAATGAAATGTAACAACAAATTTATAATGATGTTCAATCCGGCATTATTGCCATAAATATAATGACTAGACCTATATCTTGGGCCAACTAACACTGTTGGTTATATGCTCGCAAGTGAACTTGAAAAAATAATTATCACTGTACTGTATCATTGCTATTACATAATTACAATCACTTTCATAAAGAATTGAAGCTGCAAATGTAATAGTAAGCACCGGTGTTATAACTATGTCTTATTTTTTAGAGAAAAGTAAACTGGCAACGTATCCTGGACTTAGTCTAATGTACTGAACCATTTAATTTTACATGAAGATTTAATTACCACTGCATTATGCAATTTCTCACTTTTATCGTTGTTATACACCACATTCATTTAGGGCAATATCAACTGACAACGAAATCATGAGCGGTATCATCTATACTGGTAAACTAGGCCTATGATTTTTGCTAAGGCCTTACGTTATACGAATTATAGTTATGAAATCATTAAAGCCCGTTCATTTCAAAAGTTTATGTCACCGTAGTTGTAGAATAACCAAACTGATTATACAGGCACATTAATCATTTTCACTTGCAAAATTTGCAATGTGTATTGCAAAGCTGTAAAGTCATCGCTGAAAAATAATTGGCTACCAAATGGCAGTATGAATGTATGCATATATTTCACAAAATTTTCAAGAACATAAAACTATGAAAACTAGCAAAATAAGAATACTCTCTAGTATTATGAAAAAGAATAAATGTAGATTTTGTTGAGGACCAGATTGAACATAATTTTGAATAGGTAACTGAGGCTGGTTGGAGCTGGAACCAGCCAGTTCGTACGGTCAAGATCTAGCTTACATTCTAGGTCTTGGTTTGCACATGAATCAACGGTCAGCGTTATGCATCTGATAAACACCCAAACGCATCCACAAATTAGAAAGGATAAAACTAATTTTTTATTTTTATGGATATTTGTGTGTGAGACTTATAAAATAGAATAGTAAAAAATTTTCATAACTTATTATTAGATTTTAACTAGCATACGCTTTTAGAGTAAAAAGCGTGGAAATTTTTACGTGTGGATTCCACACTCCACACCTAATCACGATGTGGACAAGATAAGCCGTATTAGTGACGTCATTTCCACACTTCGGCAGCCCTGAAATTTTCGATCATCGTACTACAGTGCAACATTACCGTATTTGTTATAAATGGCGTTATGTATAGAATAGAACTGAGATATCTTAATGTAATAACTTTATTCGCTATAGATCAGAGATCAATATAGATTAAAGATCAATCGGGAAATATACCGTTAAATTTAAACCTAATTATGACTGAAGCTGAGAAAACTGTTCAAGCTGCTAATGACTATTATCGTACATCGGCAACAAGGATAAAACTGCAGTAAACGTCTGCCATCACACACAACCATAGATAAAATTGGGATAAAATCATTTAATCAAAACTACTGTGCTTGAAAGAACACATTTTACTGTTGGTTTCACGCCGATATAAGATAAATAACGTAAAGTTCGTATTACGATGATATAAAGGATTACGTATTGCGAACGGAATCACGTATTTTTTTACACAATAAACATGCCGCCAACGTAATCTGTTAACGAAAAAAATAGTAGTTCACATTCACAACGAGACATATTCAATAAATATTTCCACCTAAAAACACGCTGTATAAGGAAAAATAACTTTGTCTCATATAAGTCAAGCATCTAGATATTCGTTTATGCTAACTAGAAGCAAGAGCATTCGCTCAGAATTGCGTTATGGTGAAACAGTTTAACAGACTCGTATTCATCAGCTGATTTCAAACCACAACATTGGCCGCTCCGCGGAATACGGGCTTAAGTTTGCCGTAGTATTTTAAAATACAATAATATGAGAATACATACAATATTCTTGGATACAGTGAAATAATGTATAACTTTTTAAAGGATTTATGGAAAAGATGCATAATTAATAAAATAACACAATGCATTTTTCGGAACTGGCGGACAAGAACGAACATGAAAAAACCATCCCTTGACAACGTGGAGCGTAGTTACAAAGGCTGCTTAATTTGTATCTTATTTCTGTAACAAAACTTGAAAATACCTTTACGCAATATATTTTCATACACATTTTAAACATAAAAGCATAAACATTTGAAAAATCGACACATCGATCGCTAAATTTGCACTTTTTTTTTTTTAACGATATTTTGGAAGAGCGGCAGACGGCGGCAAAAAAGGGCAAATTAGCGATCGATGTGTCGATTTTATAAATGTTTATGCTATTATGTTTAAAATGTGTATGAAAATGTATTACGAATAGGGTATTTTTATTTCTGTGCAGAAATATGATAAAAAGGCAGCTTTTGAAACTCCCCTTCAAGTTATCGACTACGATGTGTTTTTCAAGTACGTTCTTGTATGCCGCGGCGGCATACAAGAACGAACTTGAAAAACACATCGTAGTCGATAACTTGAAGGGGAGTTTCAAAAGCTGCCTTTTTATCATATTTCTGCACAGAAATAAAAATACCCTATTCGTAATATTTTCATACATTTTAAACATAAAAGCATAAACATTTATAAAATCGACACTCGATCGCTAATTTGCACTTTTTTTAAATCGATATTTTCGGAAGAGCGGCAGGCGGCGGCTTACAAGAAAGAACATGAAAAAACATCGTATTTGGTATCGTGAAGGGCAGTTTCAAAAGCTGCCTTTGTATCATATTTCTGTACAGAAATAAAAATGCCTTTCACATAATACATTTTCACACACATTTTAAACAAAAGCATGAACAATTATGAATCGACACATCCATAGCTAAATTTGCACTTACGTAACTCGATATTTTCGGCATAGAACAGCGTCAGAGGCATATATTTTACCCTAATACCTACGTAATAACTCTCCATAAAATTTGTTAATATAATTTGCATAACCTTTATGGTCTGAACGGCAATGTTCCTACATATGTATGAACTCGTTAGACAACGGCGCTAGCGGCGCTGTTAACTGAAATTTCTGCCGTAAAGATACCTTTAAAATGCCTTATTTTTTTAATGAATATTTTTGACGACTGCCGTAAAACCGATTCGCCGTTGAGTGATTGCGCCGTTAACCGCGGGCCGCCTGTATACAAACCTGAGGTCCTTTACATATAGTCCCTCCTCATGCCACCCCTCACTCTGCGTATTTTGCATGGGCCAAAAGCAAAAGTGATTTGTTTACTGGCCGCGCGACGATCGGACAAGCAGTTAACTACCGTTCTCCCCTTGTTCGAAGCTTACGACCGTTCCAGCTGCCGCTAGCTACTTCCTATTGTTAAAGGACCTCAGGTTTGTATAGTTAGGAAAAATGCAATTTTCGACAAATTGTCATTTCGTATACAGCTTCTTGAAGTTCGATATCACTTGCTGGTCCATGGGCTGGAGGAGAGGGGTGGTGTTAGGCAGAGAATAAAGAATCTTGATAAAAGAATACTCTGCTAGGATATCTTCCTTGAGGCCAGGAGGGTGAGCAGGGGCATTGTCCAACAACAGCAGACATTTCAGAGGGAGGCGCGTATCTTCCATGAACTTCTTCACTGTCGGGCGGAAACACAGATTTACCCGCTCAAAGAACAAAAGTCTCGTTACCCAGGCTTTCGCATTAGCCCTCCACATCACTGGAAGCTTCTCCTTTAGCACTTTGTGGGCCTTGAAGGCTTGAGGAATCTCCGAATGATAGACAAGTAGAGGCTTCACCTTGCAATCCCCACTGGCGTTTGAACAAAGTGCAAGCCTAAGCCTGTCTTTCATAGGCTTATGCCCGGGTAGCTTCTTCTTTTCATGCGTGATGTACGTCCGACGAGGCATTTTTTTTCAAAAAAAGGCCAGTCTCCTCACAGTTGAAGACTTGCTGAGAACTGTAGCCTTCGTTGAGAGTCATCTCGTCGAACGTCTTAATAAAGGCTTCGATCGCTTTCGTGTCCGAGCTGGCTACCTCCCCATGCCGCACCACCGAATGAGAAGCCTTGAAGTCTGGGGTTGGTGTCGATGTCCCTTCTCCTCCGTCGTCTTCAGCCTGGGCAATAAAATCGCCAAAAATAGTGCTGGACTTGTGGCAGATTGCTGTCTCGGTTATCGTATCGCCAGCGATTTCTTTGTCTTTTATCCAAACAAGAAGCAGCCTTTCCATCTCGTCGTGCACGTGGCTCCTCTTGCTAGACAAAATATTCACACCCTTGGAAGGTGTAGCTGCTTTGATGGCTTCCTTCTACTTAAGGATGGTGCCTATTGTCGACGGATTTCGGCCATATTCCTTGGCGATCACACTCAATCGCATGTCAGCTTCATACTTTTTAATTATCTCCATCTTTGTCTCCAAAGAAAGCATCCTCTTCTTTCCGTAAACTTTAACTTTCTTGGGACCCATGACTACGTATACAGTGGGCCCCCCTTATTCGCATTCTCCGGATTCGCGGACTCACACATTCACGGATTTCTCTCGGGAACATTTTCCGGCATTATTCGTGGAAAATTCGCACATTCGCGGTATTTTTCTATGAGAAATATCCACAAATTCTTGTTTTTTTTCTTTTATCAATTTCATAAAATGCACTTTTTGTGACAAAACTATTAAAAAAACCAAGTATGAAAATTTTTAGTGGTTTTTCTTGAGTTTTAACTAACAAAATAGGCCGTTTTTAGCCTTTTTATAGGGGTTCCAAACATTTGCGGGTTCTAACTATTCACGGGGGGGTCTGGTACACATCCCCCGTGAATACGGGGGGACCACTGTATACTGTACGTAATTAAGTTATGTAGTACACGTATGTAGTAAAGTTCTCACACAACACGATAAAATAGTACTACAACAAAATCACTAACAAATTTACGTTAATAAACTAAATTGTATAGAACGAACGAATTCCGCGTGCTTACAATAACGATGCTGCTGCTGAGTGGCCGAAAAAGCACGCCGCTACGTAGATGCATGATGCGATCATGGGAGAGATGCTGACCAATAGGAGAGCAGGAGGATAGTGGCGAGTCTACTCAGTTGGCAGCGCGCGAGTTTTAAAATTGTTATCGGTGGTCCGGGCGAATCTCAGGACTTTACAGCAACCACCTTTCGTATCCTGAACTATTTTCGTTTGTAGAGCCAAAAAAATCTTCGTATTTGCTTTCGTAACTCAAATTTTTCGTAAGTTGAGCCTTTCGCATGTCGAGGTACCACTGTAGTTGTAAAAAGAGGAATTTTTGGATGGATCAAGGGCCCCCTTTACTTTTAACTCCAGTCTAGCTTCTTAAGCTTTCATTCCTGTTATAGTCATTAACAGTTTAAGCTCTGTAGTGTATTGGTAGAAGGAGCACTCTTTAGATCTAGCATGATGAGCTGACCCACAATTGGCACACTATGGAGGATTACAATTCCAATTTGTAGTAAGCTCTTCAGATGAGCAGACTGCACATATTTGTCTTAAGACATTTTTTGCATGTATGGCCAAATTTTGAGCAGTGTGTGCACTGAAGTGGTTTTGGTATAAATGGGCATACTTGACGAAGGAGAAGAGGCACAATGTATTGTAAAATATAGTGGAAAATATGATGATTGGTTGGAGAGACGCTTATGGGGAATTTTTCTGACGGGGCAAGACGCCTACATTGTCAAGCACCACACACTCCCAATAGCTTGCTCCCAGACACCACTTAAGCCTCTGTGGTTTATAAGCACTGCGCCACTTGCATCGAGTGAAATGCCTAAACATGTAAGTTTGGCATTTCCTATGCTTTTACATTGATATCTGCTGTCTTTATGGTCAAAATTAATGTTGCAAACGCCATAGCCAGAGAGAGGGAGAATCTGCGATTCAGCCAATATGTACAACAGTTTTGGTGGCGGTGAGCCCTGTGGTTTTCAGGGCCTCATTTGTATTGTTGGATTAGTGGTTAATAAATACTTTTAAAGCTATATATATGCAGGACTCTTGAGGTTTGTCAGTCTATTGAGATAGTACTTTACACTTGCAGCAGAGCCTGGTATTATTTTAAACATGCTTGACCATGTTGACTAAAGAATTCTGTTGGTAGGGAGATACTGTCCAACCTCACATTCCTCTGTGTTTTATGAATGATCAGAATTGTAGTCTAAAGCCATGAAGGGAACTTTAACCATTGATCTGTCAATATGGTGTGGAGGCAAAAATGGATAGGTAAGAGGTATAAAAAGTCCAGATAATTTTGTTAAGAGAAAGAAATTAAGACTTGAGTTACTATCAATAATATTCAGAATATTTTAAGCAAAATTTTAAAAGTTCATTAGTACATTTAGATATACACACTGTCTGAACCTATGAAGGTGAAATTTCAGTGACTTTATATAGGGTATATCCTTTTTCAAATACATTAAGACTAGATGTATACCTCAGGAACAGTAAATAAAACCACAATTCAACATAGGATTTATATTTTCTAGACTACTTGTCTAAAAACAAAAGAGGAAAGTCAGTTATGCCAATATATTCATATTTGATTTCTATTGATACGACTAGCATTATGTAACTGCAAAGCTAAAACTAAGACACAGCAATTAAATAAAGTCTTTTGAACAGTATCATAAACTACTGTACAAATTTTTTTCTCATTCCAGTAGTTTCTCATTCATCAGTAGCCTATTGTAAGAAAATTAATGTTTTCTTTCAGTAATTCATGCATTGAAATACAGTAGGTAATTCTTAGCAAATGAGCTTTCCCTCTCAGTTCTGTGATACAAAAATAGAAAATAAAAATATTCAGCAGGTTGTAAGAAAGTCATTTATGTAACACCACTGTATCATTAAGGGCAAACGTGTAGCAGTTTGATAGCAAGTTTAATTTTATCAGTATTATCAATAACAATCCCTCTTCATATGTCATGCCTTTTTGCCAGTTTTATGGCTATACTATATTGCTCCAGTGTGTGTTTGTGTGTGTGCATGTATTAAGCATTATATATGTTTATCCATAGTATACGTACATATTTATATAGATTATGTTACTATATATACTAAGTTGAATTATAATTTATAATTTTTTAATGGCTAAACCAGGCTACAAAGTCAAAACACACAACTTTTATAGAGTTAGCTATAAATGTTTCTTTAATAATAAAATCTATTTTAATAAGATTTTTCAAAAATTTGAGCATTCATACCAAGCATGCTTATTTATTTATTAATTTTAGATTTTACTGTATTGCATCATTTTGCAGTTCTTGCCCTTGATCCATTATGAAAGCTTCTGTGATGACGCAGACTTGCTTTTGGGGAATTTTTTGGGGGAATTTTTAGGTTAAATTTTGCCACACTGGTTGCAGACTTGGTTTCTCAATCAACAACCTCAATTTCTTTATTGCCAACATGAGCCGGATTCTGGCATAGTTTTAATGTTTATTGACATGAATGTGTAATTGATGAATGAAATTTTAGAATTTAATTTTAGACTGCTTCTTTGGCAAAAGTCATTGAAAATTATGAAACATAAAAACTTGTGTGGTTTATATGTAATAACAGCAGAAAAAATAGCATATAGTTATGTGAAAACAAGATTGTATGTAGTCTTTTATGAATAAATGAAATACAGTTATAGAATGTTTAAAACTCATCTGACTTTATTTTTTTAGTATAACAGTGATTACTAATACAATGGAAATTGTACACCCAATTAAAAAATAATTTTCTTAAAGAGCAACAAAAATAATAATTTTTTATGTTTCTTAATGCTGATTTAGTATTTCAAATACAGCACCGGTGGCAAACAGTATGCTTGTTCAACAAAAGTACTGGATTTGTACACTATGTAATTTGTGTCTTCAGGAATCTGTGTCAAGTAATCTGCAACACATTCAAGTCCCTTCACATTCACTGTTCCCAGCTAAGTGTTGTACTGAGTGAAGAACTTATGAGTGCAGTAAAGATTTATCTTATGTTAAAAAGTAGTTTTGTGTGGATAAATATATGATAGAAGTCTCCTGGTCATATATACCATTATTAAACAGTATAGTGCTGTATTATGCACAAAACTCTTCCTCCTCCTTTTCCCTCTCATTGTTTTAGTTCACCCATACATATCTCGGCAAGCAAATAAAAACTAAACTGAATTTCAGTTTTTTCATTACTGTATTAAAGTATGTAAATATTTTACTATTTACTGAGGTTACTACTCTGAATACCATTGTTACCATTATATAGATGTTAATCAAAATTTGTACCACCTTATAATAATATAAAAGAAATATAATTTACAATTTGGAAACGAAATGGTATGGTAGTTCACCACAATGAAATTTAAGCAGTACTGGGCAAACTGCCGTACTTAGCATGTGTTCATTTTTTTATAAATAAATTAACGATTATCTGTTGGAGATTGTTTTCTGCGGTTAATGCTCAATTCTTAGTATGGCAAAGATTTACTGTAGTACATACATAGTTCATATATGAATTTTTTAAATTTAAATACCTGATTTATAGCTGTTATATATTTTTGTTTTGGGGGGGTTAGATGACAGTTGCTCCAAAACTGAAAGGTAGGACTGATAGAAAATGGATAATCCTAATTGTCTTTTCATCTTTTCTTGCTTCTTATTGGTTACAGACTTTATTAATTATAATTAGCATATAACAAACTTGGTGAACAGGCAAGTACACTGGCAGCTTAAAAAAGAAATATACCTGTACTGTCAAACCTTGGTTAAAATGGTTAAAAATACATTATACTTCAGTACCATACAGCATACAATACTTGCATGTAGTAAAAAAACAGATGACCAGAAATGTCAAGTTATAGCAAGCTTGAGCTTGTACATACAACAAAGGATTCATACATATTTAAGCACCCCTTTTAACTATTTACCTCCAGTTTTATCATTCACAACACACAAACACACACTTTATACAGCTTTTAATATTACACTATTTATATACCTGACCAAGGCCAGAATTCTTTCTCAAGTTTAGCTCATCTTTTTCTGGATCCAAACTACTAAATATGATATAAAACATATGCATACACTGAATTTCCCAAGAATGTTTTTGTAATGAATGATAAAAAGTGCACTTGTAATAGAATACATTCATTACAAAAACAAATACCTGAAGTAACAAGAAAAATTATTGACATTAAAACAGCACTCTACAAAATTGCATTATGAAAGAAGAAAAACAATTTCATATGCAATTAAAAAAGCAACAATAGTAAATAAAAAGTAAAGTTCTTCTCCAGATATCCCAGTTCCTAATACTGTAATCTAAACATGTATATTCAAGTAATTAGGGTATAGTGTAATGCTAAGAAAAGTCTAGTGAAATTTCATCTACTCTAATTCAATTCTGTTTTATCTTTTATCATTTGTAAGGATTTATGGTTCTAAATCAAGTTAGGCAGGAAATCCCCTTTTCATGCTTTAAAGATTTAACTGAAAATTTCCAATGCATTGACACTGTATACTTTATGTATAAATAAGAAAACTTTAAAATAATTAAAACTTGACTGATAATCCATAAACACCAATGGAAAATCTTATATAATTATAGTAATATATAGACAATAATTCATCTATAGCTTCAAGCAATGATGTTCTCTGAGGAGAAAATGTATGCAACTTTAACATAGTAAAATTCTTCCACATTTTGTGGCCTTACACAGTGTTGATTTAAATGGAGCCATGTTTATACTTTCCTCTGAATTGCTGTAATGCATAATACATACTCATCTCAACTCTGAAAACTTGAGTGTTTAAGATACAACACCTTTTTAATGTAATGATTGAAAATAAAATGGAAAAAATGGCACTAATAATAATAATTATAAAGTAAATTACATACATTAATATCAACAGTCACAACAATAAACTGTGAAATAATAGGAACAGCCCACTAAATGCCTCGTTACATAATTTTAGGGCAAAGGTATTATCATGGGCAACATCATTTTATTTATAAACTTTTTGACCAAAGTTTACTTAATTAACACAAAACCTCTACACCTGTTTCAGTTAAAACATTTTACCACAAAGATATTCCTCGGTACAACTAGCTATGTACGGTTAAATCTTACCATGACAGTTGGGAATTGTTAAAAATAATTTGCAATTTGAAAATAACCATTCAATTTGGTTGCATACCAATATACAACTGTACTGAAATTTTTTTTTAGTACCAAAATGATCTCCTTAAGGACTTGGACAAAGCTGATAAATGCAAACCTACAATCACTGAATGGCAGTATTTTTTTTTCTAGCTCTGATTTGTTCATTGTTTATATGAAATTTCACATTGTTACCATTAAATATAAAATAAAGCTAAACTTTTCACACATGAGATTAAAGCTTCAGTTATAAAATTAATGACAATGCAAGTACATATCTCAATGTCAGTAACATATTAAAGCTAATGTGCAATACATAGTCTTGCAATTAAGGTAATTGAAGAATGTGCAATATAGATTTGGATATGAATTTCAGATGTATAGGTTTGGATATGAATTTATATATGTTTTCTGAAATCTGCAGTCAGGAACATACTTATTCTTTTCCATTTCAAAGGTGTGGATGAACATGTACTTCTGTAATATACCATTATTCTCTCACAGCAGTAGAATGCAAAGCTCTCAAAATTCTCTTTTTATAGCATCTCTTTGGTATCACTTTTACGTATGCAGACAGTATTTCAATAAAGAAATTATTTTACCGAGATGCTCATACTCTATGATAAAGAAATTTCTCAAAATTAGCTCTCTATCATAAAAATCTATAGTTCCTCATGAAAAGTCGGTATGTACATGCATATTTGAAGCATAATACTTCACACAAAACCCTAGTTCACATTAATTAAACCATTTCTTCATCAGTAAATTTTCAAATCCACTTACCACAACTCATTTATAATTATACTACTACTCAATGTTATATAATAATAATAATACAAAGACCATGCTATTACATAATGAAATACTTCAAGGAACTCCAAAGTTCTGATAGCTGTATGTGGATCAAACTTATAGGGTCTAATTTAAATCACAGTATACTGTACTTAGTATTCTATGTGCTTTGTTCTAGGAATAAAAAAGAAACTGATAATAAACTGGAATTATAAAATTAAATAATCATCTCTTGCATTAAGGGTATGAACATAACATTGCAACTTACAGCAATCATGAGTCATCTACGAGGTATTCAGACCCAATGAGTAAAATTAAACATTGGAATGTCTTGCCTTGAAAAAACCCTCTGATCTACTATATTACAATAATTCCCTCATCACAGACTTCCAAAAATACTACTGTATTTTCTTGTAGATAAGAAGTAATACTTAATACTGAGTTGTCCGTTTGCAATTGGGACATGTTGATTACTCATGATGTTAAGAGCTACTTCAAAATGCTTAGTTGTGCAAACATCACTTTAGACCATTGATGATGATGGTCTGTGAGGAATCCTATGCCATTTTAGTTCAAGGAGGTGTGTTGTCATTATATTGTTGCAGTGGGTAAAGTACAGTAATAGGAAAAAATAATGGAGAACCAGCGAACTACAAAATATGTAATTTACATCAGTGTCTTTTATTAGTTATGTAATATCAAAGCATGGTGAGAAAGAACTTACTAATAAAAGAGTACTTGACACAATTATTTTGTTCCATTACTTTACTTTGTGATACCATATATTGCATTTGGATCATAATATATACTATATATAGGTGAAATATATATGTATATATATATATATGTACTTTAAATGAAGAAAGCTATCTTACTCATATTACTAATTGCATTGGTTAGCGCACACACTGCATATATCTCTGTCTTGACCAAAGAATATGCAGTGACTTACCTACAAGTAACAGCCAAAACATAAATAATGTTAAGATTTCAGTATCAAATTTGATGATAAATTGTCCAGTCTCACATACTGATATGAACATAACAAACATTGCCACTATTCTTAGTATTGCAGGATATACATATAAAAGTATATACTTTGGCTACTATACAAAATATCCTAACGGTGCATAATGATTCCACTGAAAACGACATGCATTGCAAAATTATGTTAAGGACTCTTGTTCTAAGACTATTGTTTGCATTGCCTAAGTAGGAGCATAACTGGTAATGGACTGACCTGTAATGCTAGTGAGGTAACCTATATAAAAATACCACAACAGCAGTCGATCCTTCATCAATATCGGACTTAGACGAAGTACCCTTTATTTTTACAATTGTTTTGACTTGACCTACTTGACAAATGGCTCACAAGCAAAGATTGTGTATCATCTAGACTGAATCTATTTTGAAAAATTTAGGATGCTTGCTGAACCAACTGCTGTGCAGTGTTACAATTTGATCTAAGGAATGATTTTTCACTTAAAAACTAGTGACTAATGAGCTCCTTATCGATACTAAACAGCCTTTTGAACTAATATAGCTATGCCAACAATGGATGATGACAAATTCTGTTTGGAGAGGTGGGTGAAATCCATCCATTCGCAACCTGTCACAGACAAATACAAGCTTCTTCACATGAAAACTTAAAATGAAAAAGGGAAAAATGAGTGATGGTGGTGTTTATAACAATATAACATTACACACACTGAGTAAAAAGTTTATGTAACTCACTGAGTATATATATATATATATATGTATAAATATATATAATATCAGAAAATACCAGTAGTTGATAAATAACACACTGGTCATTCCCTTTATAACAGCAGACTGATGTAGATGGCATAATTTCTAATCCAAATTACATGATGATCCAGCGTTGATTTGTGACAAATGTGGTAAAAGATCCAAGCCATTTTAGTTCTGATAAGTCTTGTATGATAACATGATAGATGAAGGGTGTGTGCTGGGTAATTCTGGCCCTCTAAAGGCTACTAGTAGCAGTGTCATATTGACATGTAATGTTGCCTGATAGCCAGACCATGTCCAAAACAGCCCCCTGATGCAGGTGATATACAGCATAAACAACTACAACGTGCATGATGTGGTGTGAATTTGCTAGGAGATCCAGACGTCCAGGAACCCACTTCTCTGGGATTCGGAGGGCCCCGACAAACCCTCCTAAGACCGCTAGCAAATCCTGCAATGTATCATGAGAGTTAACTGAATGGCTTTCAGAGAGAATAATCTTGTCTGAAACTTTTAAACCATAACTATAGAATATGTGACGTCTTTGAGTCCCATTTGTTTCAGTTTAAAACTTTTTCATAATTAAATAAGGTTACCAAAACACTGAAAATAAAAAAAATGTGATCCTTAAAGTACAATATATAGTATAGTACAGTATTATTAGTTTTCATGTAATGAAAGTGAAAAAGTGTAATGTTGGGAATTTGTAGCACTTACTATAACAATCTACAGTTATCAAATATCTTGCTTTAATCAGGGGACTGCAGAAATTATCAAAATACAAGAAAATGTAGCATTACAATTACATAATACAGTATGTTAGTATTCATACTACGTAACTCAAAAAAAAAAAAAAAACTTTAATGAAATCTTAAGTTGAGCAATAATACTTACCAGCTACTTATATTTATAGTCAGTGTGGTCTCTTAATTCTGTGCTGAATTAAAGTGCAAAAGCAGAAATTTGTACCGCCAATTTCTGTGAATTATTACGCTTAAAACTATTTACTATAAATATTCAGATATTCTGGATAACTGAATTTCAAAGCATTCAATTAAATGTTCAAGCCTAAATGAATTCAGTGACTAATTGCAGACTCATTTCAATGAAAGCAGACTGCAGATGCTTATGAGTGGCAAACGTAGTATATCAATAATAGTTCATGAAATACAGATATTTGCATTCGTAGATGCAGAGTACTACTGGCCATGAACATAATACTTTGCCTTCAGAGTTGACTAAAAATGTCTTATCCTCATACTAAAATTTGATAACAATTTGGGATGAAAACTAATAGTATGAAAAGTAATTCTTGTAACTTTTCATTGAAGGTCAGAAATAAAAATGATTTAAATTGTTTTGTTGTAATGTGAAGAACAATGTTTGGATTCACTGTGTAAAGGAAACGCAAAAACAAAACGAAAATAAAATATTTGGAAGAAAAATAGTATTCAAAATTCTAAATATTTCTTTTGAGTGAGTTTCATTCGATCAGATAGTTTTTAATGACAGCATATAATTTGAATTTCCAAAAGCCTTTGAAATATACTATGCAGTTAAAATATTATCTTGTGTCATACAATTAAAGAATATAATAGTGAAGTATGGTATAATGAAAAACAAAACTAAATAAAAGACAAATTTACGTAAAGAATATGTATTTTTTGTTGCATTCCATCTTCACGCACGTAACAGAAGTATCTAGAGAAAACATGATGGCAGTCAGTCTCAATTCACACAAATTTGAAAATGTCTACTTTTAATATTAGGTGCCATGAAGTCAATAACATGCTTCTTCGATGCTTCCAGCTTTGTACAAATTAATTTCATTCAAAATCATTAATTTTATTAGAGGTATATATTAACTGACATCGACCAATCAAGGTGTAAAGTGATATCGCTTTATTCATTGATTAGTAATTAAATTACCTGGTTTCTTCCATTACAAATAAAAATCCTTGTCCAAACGAAAGAAAATTAATTCAAATGTTTATCACTAATGTGACTTTCCCTGTAATATTTCTTCTAGTATGTCTTTTCTCAAATGCAAGAATGTAAAATATCACCGTTAGAAGATAACTTCAGGTTAAAGAGAATTTAACACTTTACGCTCAAAATAACTATTGGCTTCATGGCAGTCATGGGTCCGTTCTGTTAGCTGTTTAGGGCAAAAAAGTTTATTACTAAATTCCCATCTGTTTGTTTGTGACTCTTATAATGTAGTATACCACTTGAGAAAGTACAAATCATATAATTTCTGAGAAAAAAGGCTAAAGAGATAACCAATCACTTAATTACTAAGCAGCAGCAAGACTAGTTCACAGTACCTTGATCAGATGGGAAGTTAAATTGTTTCTATACTTCACTTATGTATTAGCTAATCTAATCATGTATCGTCATTTTTTTCCCCAAGTAGTTCCTTCTAGAAAATGGCTTAAGTCTACTGCAATAACTTGTCAAAAGAAATTTGTTTTTAATTTTTTTACTGATGGCACTGGATTTTTTAAAAATCAAGAACTGTAGTATTGATAACCGAGCTTAAAAATAATAAGAAAGCAAACCAAACAACGTGAGGGATCTGTGAGAAAGTAAGAATGAGAGGAAGTCTTACTCATCTGGGAAAAATAAAAAAAAAAGAGAGCAAGCCAAACCCCAGGAGAGAAGTCTGTAAGAGAAATGAGAGACGAGTAAATGAGAGAGAACCTTACTCGTTTGATATAGATAATTAATCAAATATCAAAAGAAGGTCTGCAAGAGCTTGAGAGAAAGAGAGGCAGTCTTACTCCTGTCAGAGTAAAGAAGAATTAGCAAAAGAACTGGCCAAACATCGAGAGGGGTCTGTGAGAAAGAGAATTAGAGGCAACCTTACTTATTTGTGTGTGTGAAAGAGAGTAAACGAAAAATAAGAGAGGGGTCTGTGAGAGACAGACTGATAAGCAAAATTACTAATTTGTGAGTGTGCAAAGAGTAAACAAAAAACTTTAAATTTTAAAGGAATGAGAGAGAAGCAAATAGAAAACTAATGCTTGTAAGCGGTAGAAAATGAGGCAAACTTTGACTGTTAGTAAGAAACTTTCAAGATATCGTTTATGGAGAGCAGCATTTGTATCCGACAGAAATGCAAGAGGGAAGAATGATTTAGCACATGAATGAATGAAGAGGCATTTTCGTTACCTGCAGGATGATGTGTCTGAAGGCATCTGGGTGTCCCCCGCCCGAGGGCGTCACCCTGAGGAAGGCCGAAGCCGCCCTCATGAGGAATGGCAGCGTGAAGCAAAATCGGCGCTCCCAGGGATTGCGTGCATGGGATGCCTAAAAAAACACAGGGAGTGGGGAACCGAGGGTAATCATGGAGGAACAAGGGATCATCTGTTCTTTACATCACTATGCAACCTACCAATAACCTGTGGAGCTCGAGAGCTGGCCCGAGTATTTTTTTTTTCCGCAATGGTAGCCTATGCAAAGGGTAGGAGGCATTGCAGCGTAAGTAGTCAGACGACTTGCAGTTCTACCACTTGCAGAGAAACCAGAGCAGAGCTAATAATGCATGAGGGATGAGGGGTTACATATAATGGGTGAATTCACCCAGATACAAAGCTTAATACTTATACGTTGCTTAATTTTTTTTCAACAAGCTCTCCAATCTGCTTCCCATAACAAATCAAAATCGAGAAATGTTTTCATAAACATGAAAAATATCAGGGGTGCATTCAAAGAGCAAAATAACATTTTCCAAACCGTTTTTACACTGACGAAAATCTTCAGGGTAACTTCAGGAGAGGACTATCAACACAAGTCCTCCCTGACCCTCTATTTCCTTACACATGGATGACAAAAGCTAGTAAAAATGGTTAAAAAGCACTGCACTAGCTCTGGAATAAGCAAGTATTCATAATTAAGCCATAAAAAGAGGGCACAGGTCAGACACTGAAAATACCCTTTTATCATTTATTAAAATATCTACTTGTCTTAGTTACTGGAATCTTCTATGAACACTGGGAACCTGGGAATGGTGAAGACTATCAAACAAAAAATTTTAAGGTTTTCTAGTAAAATATGTACAGAGTACCATTCACATATTAAGGAAAATGACAGAGGACAGTTTTCAGCTATTCCCCTTATTCACTTCCATAACTTTTTAAGGAACACACCACAAAAGCTTCCCCGGGATAGAAAACAAAAGTATTAAGTAAATTGGGGGGAAGTTGATGCAAAACATTCTACTACATAGCATTAAATGAAATGACGTCACAAAACCAGAACTTGCTAGATCTTTGATCATAACATTAATAGTGATTAAGATGAACAAACAACTTTTTTTTTTTAGCGTGACTAAAAATTTTAATTTAAACACAAGATTTGAATGACACAAAATGTCAGCAGAAACAAATATAAATAAAAAACGAAAGATAAAACGTAAAACAAGGAAAACTCAAAAGAAAGAAAGAATGCCAACAGAATGAAGTTATGATTTCGGAATTACACAACCTCTGTCCCAGTGAGGTTAAATGGAGTTATCGTATGGTATTAATAGTCAGCCTGTTGCTTCCACAAGTAGTAGTCAATGTGGACTGCATTTGCATTCCCCCTCCCTCCCCGCCTCATGCACGCATACTAACACACAAGCACACATACATATAGGCATATTTTCTCTTGTGGTATTTCTATTGAAGTCAATGGCATTTTTGTAGAACTATCTTTTCGTTTAGACTGAATCAGTCAATATTTCATCTTTTTTCCTTGACGTAAGCTCCTCAGGAATAAAGAAAAATTATTCACGTTTCCTTCCATTCACCTCTTGTTATTCAGGTGGCGGTAGACTCTTTAGGAGACACTCTCATTATGATGTGTACGCGTGACACTGTGGGCATTTATTATTTTCATGGTCTTGAATTCGTCTTTCAACTGGCTACGATGTGCCGTTCTATAATATAATTTTTTGTTCCCTGGTGAGGTAGACGTCGTCAATGGGGTGCTGGCATACATATATATCCAAGTGCTTTCGTATGCAATTTCAGTAAGATTACTGTCGGAACTATTGTTAGTAAGGAGTTGCCTAACGCATTCGAGCTTCGTATGAGTAGTTTGCAACGAGGAACTGTGGAAAACTACTCCTGCGGAGCTTGAATGTTTTATTGAGCTCCTTACTAGCAATGGCTCCGAAAGCAGTCTTATTGAAGCTGCATACGAAAGCACTTGGATATGTATGCCAGTACCCACGTGATGACGTTTACCTCACCAGGAAACTTAAAATTATATTACATGGTGGCATACGAGGGGGGACCCAAAAGTAACCGGAATTGTGTCATAGAATTTTATTCAGTTATTGTTACATGTTTACAGTCTTATCACCTTCAAAGTATTCTCCATTTGAAGCAATGCACTTATCCAGACGTGTTTTCCACTGTTGAAAGCAATTCTGGAACTCTTGTGAAGTTATGGCTTTTAATGACTCCGTCGTTTTCTTCTGAACCTCTTCAACGTCTGCAAAACGTTTTCCTTTGAGGGGCTTTCTTCATTCGGGGGAACAAAAAGAAGTCACAGGGAGCAAGATCGGGTAAATAGGGAGGGTGGGTAAGTGGGGTCATGCCATTCTTGGTCAGAAACTGTCTCACACTCAAGGCGGTGTGCGCTGGTGCATTGTCGTGATGAAGCCACCACCCTCCACTTTGCCACAGGTCGGGGCGTTTCCGTCTCACGGAATCTCGCAAACGCTTCAGCACTGCCAAGTAAAGCGTCTGGTTAACAGTGTGACCAGCAGGAACAAATTCTTTGTGGACAATTCCTTTCACATCGAAGAAACAAATCCGCATCGTCTTGACACTGGACTTCACTTAACGCGCTTTTTTGGGTCGTGGTGACGTTGGATGCTTCCACTGACTTGATTGCTGCTTTGATCTGTCCATAGGCATCGCCAACCGTCCCACGATTCTGGTCAATAGCATAAGCACAACTCCCGATTCGGTGTCAATAGCCATAGCACAGCTTTCAACACCTGTTAATGACTTCGAGAAAAAAGGTCTGGATCAACTTCCAACTGTTCTTTCAGTTCACGACAGGCATCCATTCGTGACTGCTTTTGACCGTCCGCGAGGCACCATTTTTGCTACAACTCTTTTCATTCCCAATTCCTCGCTCAAAATTCGTTGACATGAACTCCAGGACACACCAGTCAAATTAACAAGCTCATCAATTGTTCTGCGACGGTCTTCCATGATCAATTCATGAATTTTAGTGATGTTTTCATCCGTTCGGGAGGTTGAAGGTCGCCCTGAACGAGGCTGGTCTTCCAGTGACATTTGACCATTCTTAAAGCGTGCAAACCACTCGTAAACTTGTGTTTTACTCATGGCAACATCTTTGTAAGCTGTTCGAAGCATAGCATCTGTTTCCGCTGCTGTTTTCCCCAGCAAAAAACAGAATTTTACGGCAGCACGCTGCTCCTTCCTTTCAGTCATCGTAAAAATAGACAAAAAGGCGTGAAGTACTTCTAAACAAATGTGAACCGTGCAGCTATACGTCTTCCCACGATGACCCCAGTTGGCACACTGATGCTTGAGGGTTGCCTCAGGTAGCATCTAGTGGCGGAAGCCTGAACTACTACTGGCTTGTCACACAGAAAACTATTCCGGTTACTTTTGGGTCCCCCCTCGTATCGTAGGCAGTTGAAGGATGAAGTCAAGACCATGAAAAGGATAATTGCCATCGATGTCACACCTACAAATCATGATGGGAGTATCACATCCTTACGAGTGTACCCCCACATGAATATGGTCAGCACTCTTACAATGTGGAATAACACCGCCCCGTGGAGATATACGGGAGTCAATCAATGTGATACATCAATTTAAATGTGCCAAAGGGCCATGTTGAGCCCTCAGCAATTGCTACATGGGTCGAACCACTACCACTATACCACGGCAATTGCAAGTTTAACACAACCAAGGGGCAATAATCTAATATTGAGTAGATACCCTTGACCGGAAACCAACATCAGAATTATTAGAAGGCAAAGAAAAAGATTGTACATAAAGAAGCCCGGTTCCTCAGATTGCAAATAGCAGAATTCATAAGCATAGATCAACAACAGCCTGCATTAAAGATGCAAAGGAACACGGACTTCATCCTCCCTTCTTCAAGGAAACCACAACACACATCTGAAAGAATCCGAAGAAAGAAACGACCGACGGAACACTACCCAATACGCCACATATTACAAACAATATAACAAATCAAAACGGAAATCACGCCCTGTTGAGAGCCATTGCATAGAGTGTCCTAAGGAGCACCAAAAATGCCCTTCCGCCACAGAGACTACGAGTGAGAGAATGAGACCCTCTGACCAATAGAAAATCATCACTTCAATGACGTCATATTTTACATTTAAGAATTAGCTGTTAAGTCGGCATGCTTTAAGAAAAACTTTTGATATCAATTTGTAATCGAGTCTTGAAAATGCCGCCGACACATGGGGAAACAGTTCATTGAGTACAAGAAGTTCATGGAAGGAAACGTGAATAATTTTTCTTTATTCCTGAAAAGCTTACCTGAAGGGAAAAAGAAGACTAATCTGCAAATAAGGGCCACTGACTTCAATAGAAATTGAGATAATATATATATACATATATATACATATATATACATATATATATATATATTATATATATATATATATATATATATATATATATATATATATAATCACAAACATTAAGCCCACATATCATTTATTATCCAGTTCAGCATACCTCGGAAACAACTTACAAATATAATTATCATTAATAAGTGCTTCAAAACCAGCAGGATTCGAACCGCTGCCCGACTTAGAAATTTCGATAGCCTTATTCTGACCATTGATCTCGGTGGTCTAAGTCACGGTCTACCGCTGTTTCTAAATCAGACAATGGTTCGAATCCTGTCCAGTGATGAAGTACTTATGAGTTATAATTCCCCTTGAGAGTAAGTTGCTTCCAAGGTATAGTGATTGGATCTATAGTTATTTATGGTTTAATATTTGAAATATAAATAGATTCAATGCGTATATAAGTTTTATATATATATATATATTATATATAATATATATATATAATATATATATATATATATATATATATATATAATATATATATAAGATATATATATATATATATAATATATATATATATATATAATATATATATATTCAACATCATTTGCATCCGAGTTCCTGGTTCTAATCTTTGAATATTATATAAACCGAAAGATGTGTCAAAAGGAATGTTACTCCATACTGAACGGGGTTTTACATTACGATTATTACTAATATTTTGTGAAACTCAAAAACTCTAGCAGTCGGGCTAAAAAGTATTTCCCTTAATTTTAAATACGGCAGTGTCTGAAGGTTTCAATGCTCTATAAACTAAAGATACCACAAGCTATTATTGATTTGATTCTTAAAAGAGTATTTCCAAGATTCGTCGACTAACTCTACTCTACGGACAAATCACGCCATTTTTCATTACTACTGTGGAATCCCTGCTGAGGTTTGTCAGAGATCAATTTCGAACACAGAGGATAATTGATGAGGATTCGGATATACCACCTCATTTTGGATAAAGCTTATTGAAATAAGATACCGTTCATTCCAATAAAGTAACGATTAAAGGCATTAAAATCAATGCTCTACCATATATTATTTCTCATAGAATCAACATATACATACACCAGCTGAAACTTCTACACTGCATATTTTCTCACGTAAACACAAAAGGAATTGAATCTTTCAGACCTCATGTACGCCATTTAAAGGAAAATTTTCGAATGAAGTTCGTGGAACTGCGGTAAAATTTTTCGTTGTGACGAAACTGCGTGTAAAGGAGATACAAATTTCAATCATAAGCTACTTAGCAACAGTTCCCCAAGAACATTTTCGCAGTCACTTAGGAGAGACGGTAAATTCACACAATTCTGCTCTCCCAGCCTAATTCAATGGCAAATCTTTCTGTGAAACATTTTCCAAGCATGTTTCCCCGACAATGTCAAACATTACAATACACGTTGAACATTTTTGTTTAATATCGAAACAGGCTCAAGATGTATGGGGAGACTGGAGGCACGATTTGCAGACCAACTAAAACACGAGCTCAAACAACCCTTACACAGCAGCTTATTTGCAAACATATTCCTCAGTCACACATCTAAGATTGTTACACATTTTGCAGTCAACCATATTAAGAGACGTTTAGAGAGTACAGTTCTCGGGGAACGAACCTTGCATTCAGTCTACGAGATACCAATGACTCCGATGGTTATAGCAATTCGAAAAGGATCCACAAACATTTATCTAAAGACTACAATGCTATTGATACCGTTTACAGCATAGTTTTACAAATAATTTTCACCATGAGTTAACAGCTTGAGAAGGAGGGAATAAAGCCAAGTGGCTGGTATAGTGAGAGTGACAGAGAATATGAAGTTTGGTAAGGGTGGCGCACACTAGCTCATTTATTGCGTCATCCACTTAAAGGTCTTACATTAATCCATACCGTACCAGTTGGATTAACATATTCAACTCACGAAACGAACAAGCACGTTGGCGCACATAAAAGAATAATCCTTCTTACGGCGTGAATATAGTCCGAGAGTCGGATATGCGTTTACTCTAAAAAACTATAAAGGACGAGATTACATACTATCACACAGACAGACACACAATATAAATATATATAAATATATATATATATATACACAATATATATATATATATACACATATATATATATATATATAATATATATATATATATATATATATATATATATAAGTTTATCATTTTAGCTCATGAAATCTTTCTCTTTAAGGGATTTTGCAGAATTTTGCTTCATACAACCAAAGAAGGCATCTACTGTACGAGGTAATTCAACAATCCTATTAGCTTACGCCTAAAGTGCTCGTTGGACTCACACTGCAGAGCACCATCAACAGTAATTGCCATCAGCTATGATGATGACGAACGTCTACCATAAGCTGCAAAAATTATAATGGATGAAGTAACATTTATTTACATATAAAAAGCGTTTCAACAGAGCGCCAATAACCTTTCGATAGCGAAATGCTTTTTTTTACGTACAAATAAACACTGAGAATGTTTCGATACATGAAGAACCTTGCTGATACCTGCCTAAAAACGTGAAATGGTGACAGAGAAAGGTCAAGAACTCCTGGACTGTTTTACCCACCGTATTGTGCGTCGAAGTGTCAGCTGTTCACAACTTCCTGCGCTCATTCGAAGGAAGTAGATCGGTCTCAAGGAAGCATAACATAAATAAAGCATCAAACAGTTTCATAAGAAATAAGATATATCAACAAATGAAAGAAAACTCACACATGCTTAAAGTCTAAAAGACTTACGGTTTACGATTAGGCAGAGCTGCACTCCAAACCTAACTGTATATTTCTTCACCCTACCTACAGCATTTCTCATATTCTAGTCTTTTAACTTTATTATTATTATTATTATTATTATTATTATTATTATTATTATTTTATTATTATTATTATTACTATTCGCCAGATCATTCCAGCGAGTCAACACGTTTTATATCCAGTTGACGACGACAATAGCGAAATATCTCAAAACTTTCTCCAAGTTTTAATTCATACAGACAAGAAAATGGGTGTCAAAGTCAGGTTTTTATTCACACAAACGTTCGTCACGTGACAAACTTGTGTTAACTGATCAAAGCTATCAAAGTAGTTGCACAGTCTAGCATACTTATAACTGACCTCAGTGCAAGCGGCTGATAGGCGATATCCACGGTGAAAGAAATAATTCTTAAAAACCAATTTAATCAGAGGAGAATGCAGTCAATTTTCCGTGCTGTTCCTTCCTAAACTGGACCATTTCTTATAATTTGTTCGAAGTTCACCGAAGCACAGCAGGTGCATAAGAGGCAATACCTTCACCAACACTCATAAATCGTTATTTGTTATAAAAATAAAAGTGGTTCCAATACAAGCTGTCTTAAAGGGAACAGAAAGATGGTGATGACCTTAAAGACCAATTGACGGGCCAGGTGAGGCCGGTCCATATGGGCAACTACAAAAAAGTTGAAGGCGTCGGACATACACTATACAACGCGTGAGTGTTCAATAAAGTATTGACCCCAATCCACCTTTTATTTTCAATGAACTTCGAAGGAATTATACGAAACATTCCAGCACAAGACATAAGTATGAAAAATTGAGTCTTTTAATAATAATAAAGTTCAAAGGGCCCTTAGAATGTCGAGAAATTGCGAAGTATTGGTGAATATTATGACACATTCTTAAGATTTTTCAGACATGTTAACATAGGAAATTTGTGACGGATGACAATCAAACATTACGACATGACTGATATTATCACAACTCCTGCCACCGAAGATAACCCTTTCCATTGCTTTTTTTTTTTACATCTAAAGAAAAGAGTAAACATAGTGTGAGGCTGTCTGTACGACACTGAAGTGGTGTCTGATGTAGTGCTTTAAATGACTCCAATCTCTCTCACGAAGGACACGGAAATTTCCAAAAAGCTAGGGAACTCATTGTCATCCAGCATACCAAAACAATCCGCTTTTTAAGGATCTTTATATGTATATGTCTTAAATGACTTTTAATATTACGTTGATAATAAAAATAATACCAGTCGAAGGTTGAGTTATAATTAAAATCTGCCTTGAAAATGAAATTTAGTAGTAGAACAAACTCGACATGATCAATGCTTATTTCACTGATATATTTTACTACAACGTTAAATCTATATTTCACAGGACAATTTACAATACCTGATGTCCCTATCATTTTATACTTTACCTTTTTTCCTTTTGGTGACTGAAACGAGTCTTCATAATCTACCAAACACTACGTGAGGGGGAGAAGAAGGAGAGAGAGAAAGGAGGGAGGAGAGGAGAGAGAGAGAGAGAGAGAGAGAGAGAGAGAGAGAGAGAGAGAGAGAGAAAAGAGTCAACAGTAGTAAATACAAAAAACTTAATTTTTAGAAAACAAACCAAGGTGTATTTCAGCCTGATTACGCAAATGTGTAAGTCTACTGTCAAACAATAATAAACTACTACAAAGTGTGGAGACATGAATAATCCCATGCCATGCACAAAGGAAAAAAACACTACACAAAAGAATACAAGTCTTGTTACACAGCAAAAAAAAAAAAAAAAAAACTTATAGGAGGAGTCTGGGGAGGGAGGGGGTGGTACAGGGAATTACTGTAATGGACTGTATTTGCATGCAGCGGTCAAACCTACGAGTCTTGTTCAAGGACCTGTAATGGATTATGGAAATTGCGGAAACTCTATTCCTTTTTCCGTCTCTACGCAAAAGTACGGAATGATTTGCGTGGGGCAAAGAGAGGGTCATATATTATGTTTTCACTCGCAGAGGTAAAATATGAAGTGCCAGGTAAGAGCTGTGTTTGTCTGAGTGCACGTGTATATTCAAATGTATTTATAGTGTCGTATGTGTTGGTATGTACAAATTTGTTTGTGGATACGTGGAAAGGTTCGATGAGGAGAGGGTCGAGGTTGACTTGCCTGCATCACATAGTGTAAAACAGCTCGGGGGTCGCCGCCCCCGAAGGGCGTCGACCTGAGGTAGAGGACAGTGATCTGCATGACGGCCGCCAAAGAGAAGCACAGTCGCCTCGCCATGGCACAGTTCGCCGAGAGCGCCTGCCGAATACACCGTCAACCAAACTGCAATCTCTCTCTCTCTCTCTCTCTCTCACACACACAAACAAACAAAAACATATACACACACATACATACTTATTAAACAAGGAATACTCTTAACAAAAATTATTATGAAACCCGTACTGTCCTTTTATTAACTTCAAGCCCCATTTTCTCGTCGGTCGATGAGGTTATGGGGGTGTGGGTTGATAAAAACCTCCTCTCAATGCTTAGAACATTTGCTGAAAAAGATAAACGTCTGTTCACAAGGAATCACACAGCAAATGTTAGACCCAAAATGGGACAAGTTTAAAAAAAAAAAGGCGAGGATAATATGGAATTACACGGAAATTCATGGCACCATCCGGCCTCCTACGATTTGAAGCGTCAGATACTTTGTTGCGAGTGACCACCGCAGAAACATATACTGTATACGGATAAATGCTGAAAATATCTGAAGCCTATCTCCCGCAAATGATCCTAAACCGGTAGGAGGTAGTCGCAAAGAAATAAAGAGAATAATGTCAACAACTGTCTATATTTATACGGTCTTCTACGAGGGTCACACTTCTTAAATATTTTCGTGACCACCTTCGTCCCCATCATCGTAAACAATGTCAGATTTAGGCCTATAAACAATTCATAAAATAATACGACCCTAAAATTAAGAATCGGTGTCTAGTGATGTTAAAAGTTCCGACAGCAAAGTCAAATTCGAGAAGGGACGAAACATGAACATAGGAAAGTGTCTTAGAACAATAATACAAGCTTACGCTTCCTTACATCTCTGTAATTAATTTTTAATTAACTTCGAAACCAAGCTTCAAGTCTATATTTCATCGTGCATATTTCTTATAACCACCTTTAACCCAAAATTGGAAAAAATTCCGTGCTCCTAAGCTTTGTCTCAAGTTCTGTTTACAATCTGGAAAAAAATTTTCCTGGTGGGAAAATATAAGCATTCACAACAGTACACCAAGTTCACAATACTCCTCTCTCTTTTAGAAGCAACACCTGTCATCCTTTTACATCTACGGCATATTTAGGGTTTCCAATAACAAAACCCCGGGGTGACTTACATTCACTCGACATTTACCTTTCGTTTCTTTGGTCATACAACTTGGGCACACTGTATGTGGCACACTGTATGTAATTCAAGTTTCGGACCAGGTGCCAAACATATAAGTACCCGAGGAGACAAGACCGGAGGACAAACCAACTTTCAGGAGTGGCAAGATTTCTGGGACAAGTCTAATAATGGAGAGCGCGATTTCTATCATAAAATTCTAAATACTTTTTTAGACTAAAAATATTCTTTCTGGTAATGGTCTCACTCCTTACACTGCAGTGGAGTCTCATAAAGAGGTGTCATTTCTAGACGATTCTCAAGTTAACCTGTTCGTAGTCATTTTGGACTCCGTCATCAGAAAATGCCTCGTTTTTCTTGGGATTGTGTATTTCCGTATCTGGAGTGTGTGACGCGCGTCCTATTCGCTCACTTTCACAATGTTTATCGCTGGATCAAAAGTGTTCTATATGTATATCATGGTGGCCTTACAAACGGCCATTAGGTTATCGTCGCCCAATCAATCAACTGAGTTTAATTTCAAACTTCCGACTTTAATTCAAGAGGTTTGCAAAAGCCTGAAACGTAATACCTTATCTATCACAATAATTATCAACAGCGCATAAGTAAAATATTTAAACGTGTAAGGTGCGATTATCTTCAAACAATTCCAGAATATATATAGAATGATAGATATTTATTCTCCCCCAACCCCACCACTCTCTCTCTCTCTCTCTCTCTCTCTCTCTCTCTCTCTCTCTCTCTCTCTCTCTCTCTGGATGAATCGAATGCCGTTAAAAAACTATCGGATGTAAAGAATGAAAACTTTAAAACTTTTGTTGGCGGTTGAAAAATAGGCCTATTAATCATTAAAAATTTATCAAATACGAAACTAACTTTTAATATCATATTCAGGTCTTCAAGCGTTTTTCCACAAAAACATACTTAAGCATCATTTACTCCGAACAAAGGTCTTATGAACACAGAAACATACAATTTACTAAGCCTATATACCTGACATAATATTCGGAACTTGGGCATAATATATACAGCATCAACATACACACACATACAATTATACAGAGATGCAGTACATATACATCGTCGATATATATATATGCACAGTATAATATATATTATATATATACATATATATACTGAACGGTTGACTACAATAATATATAATACACAATGAAATGATTAAACAAAGTACATTTACTGACAATCACTGACTCATCAATCTAAACACAATAGCACACATAATACACAAGCGTATATATAATATATATATATATATATATATTATATATATATATATATATATATATATATAAACAATGGAGATCTGAAGACACATTAACACGGAAGAAGCCTAGATCTACTGAAAACAACGGACGTGCAACAACAATAACAACCACCTACGTACACTCGCAAAACTCACCTCTGTCGCGGCTGTCTTTGAGTTATCAAGAGAATATGAATATTTAAAAAAAAGAAGGAAGAATATTTTGTGAAACATTGGAGGAATAAATAAATTTCCCCGCATACTTGGTATTTTGCCCGACGCTAGAAGTGAATGGTCTTCATGAAAGGAAATGTTTCGCTTTATCTTTTGTATAATTAGAAAGTCTTGTCTGGCAACTTTATTTCGGTATGTGAAAGATGAGGATAGTCATACGTAAAAATATGTAAATGAACACCGTATACGGTTGTCATGTACTCTAATCGAAACTGACTGACTAATATTAGCATATTCATACATATATAATTTTATATAATTATATATATATACACACACACGTATATACATGACACTACATACATATATATATATATATATATATATATATATATATATATATATATATATCTATATATATAGTATATATAATATATATATGATATATATATACACGTATATACATGATATATACATACATACATATATATATATATCATATATATATATATATATATATACTACTATATATTATTTTTACCCAGCAGGAGAGCTAGTGAATCCGTTACCTCTCCGTACCTAGGCTAGGTTTTTAGGATGGGGACGCTAGCCCGATGCTCATCTGTACCAAGGCTACGACTAACTTCAGTTGAATGGAATGGAATATAGCGTTTAGGCCAAATGCCAAGCACTGGGACCTATGAGGTTATTCAGCGCTGGAAAGGAAATTGAGAGCAGGTAAGTTTGAAAGGTGTAACAGGACTATGAAATAATTGCTCGGAGAGGGTGGATAGCAAGGTGAAAGATAATATGAATGGAGGTACAGTAATAGGAATAAAAGGGGTTGCAACTAGGGGAAAAAGGGACGCTGCAAAGAACCTTTAGTAATGCCTACAGTGCACCCTGTGAGGCGCACTGACGCCGCTACCCCCCATCCGGGGCTAACTTCAGTTTACTGCTTTAATATACACAAGAACAAGAGGGTTAAATGAGATACGACTGTAATGCTGCGCCCTTTCCTGAGATCCGAACTCAGTTTCTTTCACTAATGAAATGAACGCCTTGACTTCACTATTAAGAGAGTAGTTCATTATACGCATACATATAATATAAACGTATATACATACATATATATATCTATGTATATATATGTATAGTATATATATATATATATAATATATATATTATATATATATATATATATAATGAATATATGCACAAATATGAACTTCCAAAATAAAATAAATTTGCAGAATAACTGCCACTGCTCAAAACGTTAACATTGAAATTTTATGGTGTGTTACCGTAGAGTTTATCTACTTCTAAGTCGACTCGCTCTTGAAATTCATTATTTTTCTAAATGATCAGGTATCTGGCAAACTTATCTTCATCGCCTCTTCACTAAGCTGTTTCCCTCCAGATGCCCATCTTTTCAGCAGTTCTATCTATCTATCTATCCTCTTCTCTCTTCGAAGCACCACAATCAAGATTTATCTAAGATGCTATTTTATCCTCTGTTCGGTATTCATTGACCAGTCTTCGACCATCTCCCAGTATTTCATTCAGGAACCTCTCAGTTTCTCATTAATAAGTGCTTTTGATATACTTGCCCCTATGATCCTTGTTCACAGATATTCAGTACAAGTTATCTGCCCATTTTCTTTGATCACGCCTCTCTGAAAGCAACTAGTTTGTCTCCAGCTTGACTTTTTGCCATGCATGAGTTTGTTCTTGTAGTTATTCCTCCAACTCCAACTCTGGGAAGATAACGTGAATCTTGAAAGCATTTTTGACAGATTTACAAAAGGTGCCTGATATAATAGAT
This sequence comes from Macrobrachium nipponense, assembly GCF_015104395.2. Classification (NCBI taxonomy): domain Eukaryota; kingdom Metazoa; phylum Arthropoda; class Malacostraca; order Decapoda; family Palaemonidae; genus Macrobrachium; species Macrobrachium nipponense. Next base: position 38,778,914 of record NC_061089.1, on the reverse strand, counting down.
GGAATTTATGGTGGGCATTTAACACAGTTGCTCATGAATGTCTGTGATATCTGGCTATCAATGACAAGCGTTCTTACCGAATAGTTGGCGCGATTTGTGAACGTTAACCGGAGATATTCATTCATTTACATTTAATAAAGTTCATATTGATTATTAAAATGCATTTCGTGTTCACAATTTAGACATTCACATTAAACATTGAAAGTAATTTGCTGTCATTTGCAGACTTCCTAAACGTAAGGAAAGGCCTGTTGACAATTTAAAGCCGTCCTTAGGAAATACCTGTCAAACCTTTTCATGTCTATCTAGATATCCATAAGCGTCATTTATCATTTTTGCTGAAATATACTGAAAACACCAGAGCCATTTTTAATGAATATCTGAAGGCGTACATTCAAAAGTGCTCTTGGGGGTCACTTGTTGCGACGGTCATTCTTTCCGAACCTCGAGAAGAGCCTTTGATGGACATTTACTCTTGTAACTTTGTAACTGCTTTTGGAGGCAACTTATAAGCATTTTTGCCTTAAATCTGAAAGTGTTCTTGAGCGGTTAAGAGAGACTTCTGATGAATATTTAGTGTATTTTTCATAACTTCTTCGAAATCTTCAGACGTAGTCTTTCGAAATGAATTTATTTACACAAAAACTGGATAGGAAATGCTCTCTGAAATTCGTCATCCTGAAATTGATCAACATCTGCCGTGTTTATGAAAGGACCTCAAAATGCTTTCAATGAGAGTACTGCCTTGACTTGATTTTAAACCATCTTTAAAAAAGCAAGAGGTCACAGCACAGACCCGAATATCGCCAATATCGCCAGTGTTTCGACTAATGAGATGAAACGTACCACAATAAACTTGTAGAAATGCCACGTATTCCTGTGTGTGTATGAAGAGAGAGAGAGAGAGAGAGAGAGAGAGAGAGAGAGAGAGAGAGAGAGAGAGAGAGAGAGAGAGTATTTACGTCATTGTTATTTCAAAGAGCAGCCACTACTTGAAGCCTCCCATGTCAGATTATAAAACTGCAACATGTTTACTCAGGACTTAAAAACAAAACTAAAGCATCACTAAGAACATCCATCTCACTATGCAGCTGTCAGTCATGCAACCTTCCTCTCATGCACAGACAGAATTTATCTCCTTGCTTCTTCCTCGTTTATCTTTGCTCTGTAATCATATAACAAGGAATGCGCAAAACACATGAACTGATTTCCTAATGTGTTTATGTAACTACAGATATAGAAACTCGCCTGCGTAAATTTATTTTCAATATTTTCACGGTGAAATAAGATGAATATTAATTCTTTTAATGTAACCATAGCAAAAATGACGGGGTTTTCAAATTTGTAAATAGAACTGCAGCGTTCTAGACCATTCAATGGTCACTAGAATGGAAATATTACAAGGAAACGTCTGTCTTCTCTTCTCTTCTCTTGCTTTTATTCGTGGTGCTTCTACAACTAACAGCTGGGTGAACAATCGTGTCATGCTTTATAAGTGAGCTTAAAAAGCTGTAAGGATGGGCCTAATGAAAATATCTATAGCACTGATCATGTAGAAAACGAACAGAAAAAAACTTTTTATTAAATCCTTAGAGAGAGAGAGAGAGGAGAGAGGACCGGAGGAGATGAGAGAGACGAGGCAAGAGAGACGAGAGGTGAAGCAGAGAGAGACAGAGATGAGATGAGAGAGAGAGAGAGAGAGAGAGAGACTTAACAAATGAGCTTCAAATAATATATAAGAGAATAATATAAGCATCATTATAATTTTATTCCTTTCCAAACTGCAGCAAAATCAAAATGATACAAATATTTTTCGTGACGAAAGCTGGCATGACTTCGGCAAAACCAACACACTCTTTTCACTGACCACTATTAGACGTTGCAGAAACGGTTTTTCCCAGTCAGGCAGGTGAATTGAATGCAGTGAAAAACACATTAGATTCCCATTAATGCGCAAACGTTACCGACTTTCAAGCGTTTTTTGCTATTTAATGATGAAGCGGCATACGAGAAGGGCGATTTTCCTGTTTTTCAACAATGGATCAGAAAAAAGTACAACTGGAAAAAATAGTTTTAGAGCTCCTAAATCAATTATATTTGTTTTACGCCATTAACTTTTACAGTACGTCTAAAGAACTAAGCCAGCACATTCTTGAAAAAATAACCCAAGAAACTGTAAGACTCAACTGCGTGCAACAAGGGATTCCAAATTTTCAAACCGAGTGCAACAAGGGAGTCCAAATTTGATCTCTATCCTTGTTTATGTTGCAGCTGAGAAGGCTGAACAAGCCATGTCAACCACAGGACTCTGTAGATCTTCCCCGATATCCAAGCCAAGACCCTTCGAGTGATGGACGTTGGTATGGACAAAAACAATTACTTGATCCTGATGAGGCAACCAAGTTACGTACACACACATGTGAGCAGTATTGATCGATGGAGCCATTCGTTTACACGTATGTATTTATTTATTCATTCATTCGCTTGTGCACTTACAAACCTGAATTCCAAATGGCCTTAATGGGAAAGGCTCCCTAACGGGAAACTTGCCAAGTTTATCAGAGAGCCAGAAGCACTTCAAAGGTCTGAAAAGTCATAGAAATTACGCCTTTTAAATGGTGAGTGATATTATGTGCTTCCCAAGATATCCCCTCATTGGGTGTAAGTGACCCAGTGGGACCGTGGGAATATATATATATAATATATATATGTGTGTGTGTGTGTGTGTGTATATATATGTATATATATGTATATATATATATATATATATATATATATATATATATATATACACACACATTATATTGTATCAGCAATAAGTCAAACTTTGGTTTTTACTATGAACCCCCGAAGAAATGT
>NC_061089.1:38766055-38773555 GCF_015104395.2 Macrobrachium nipponense | reverse complement strand
CACACACGCGCGCACAAATATATGCACGTATATAGTAAATATAAAATTCTTAAACAAATCACTAAAAGAAGACATAATCCAGACAGAGGTAAGTAATGCGCAGAGAGACAATACTAATTGCAGTAATTTCGTCAACTAATGATAATCCAGTTCGTTTCTTTTCGATGGAACAACTGATGGTGGACAAACCTAACCGACCCAAAACCCTAGAATAATATTGGTTTTATCATGTTACTTGCACAACGCAAATACAGCGATTCACTTATTTTTTATTGATCTTTTTTTCCTAATTGAAAAGTCGAAATATTTCGCACGCTCTGTTTGATCAGAGCTCAAAATCTGAATTCCGGCGTCCCGTTTCCCTAAGCAACTTTCCATCCATATAGACATTTTCATGACTTTCACTTTCTGTTGGCATAGATGAAAAAGAATTAATAGGACAGAAATATTAAATAAAACGGAAAATAAAAGGAAAATTGAGACATCTGAACGGAACTTAGTAATCCCAATATAAATTCTCTAGAGAAAAGTATATAACTAGGGAGAGTATTATCATACCAGGGTTACAAGTTAATTATTTTAAGAGATTCTTCTTTCTTTTAGAGAAGGCATGCCTTTAACAAGTTGAGGGATTAAGCTACAAAAAACTTAAGTCTATATATCTCTATGGACGAAAATAAACACCATTCACACATTTTCTCCCCATATGATTAACAGAAAGGGGATCTATCATTCTATCAAAACAGTGAATGTCTCTGCATTCTAATATGCTCAATCTATGAAATTATTTTTTAGAGAATATTCCACAATTTCATTAAATTTAACAACAAATATACATTATATATGTATATATCTATACGTACTCAAGCTAGCATGTATGTATATATGCATATAGATTCATTTGGACACATTTTACACAAATATTATCTATGACAACTTAACTCTCAACTCGTAACTCCACGAGTAAACTGGAAATATTCCAAACATTTATATGAAAACGAAAGGCGACAGGTCTCGTACCTTATACAAACACCACAACGAGACAACGCAGTACACTGCCAGAACTCGCCAGATCCAAGAACTGCTCAAACAGGATACAGACGCGTACACCGTCGTCAGAGCACCTGGCGAAGATATAAAATATTATTAATTTCAAGTGGAATCAATTGACGGAGGACACTACTGTTTCGGGGCTGAATACCTTGAAAGACATAAAATACAACTCAAAACATGAATTAAATTAATTAAACCAAACTTCCATGGGGAAAAATTCGGAAACAATAGCTAACACAGATAAATATACAAATTAGATTATCATTTCACGGCAAATACTAATAACAGACGTGCGAATAAAAAGAAAATTTTACCTCTAAAAAAATACTAAGTAATGATATCGATAAAAGACAGGTTTTCAAATAATACAGATTATTAGGCATGAGTGAACACCTTATACTAGATACAGAGCACCTTACACTAGATATAAGGACAATGAAAGATTGAGCAAATTGCTTTCATCTCATTTTGCGATTTTTACATAAAAGCCCCGATAAATAGAAGTACAAACCTGAAAAGACCCAAAACAAAGGAAAGATAAGCAAGTGAGAAAGACTGAGTCGTTTCGTACGGTACTAAAAGCGAAAGTATAGAGAGGATTTTGCCCAATTGTAAGGATTCCTTCCATAACGGTTTGTGTATTTCTGGACGAATAAGGTTGCTGTGGAAAGAGAGACCAAGAAACTGCAATTCTCCAGCCGACTAATCACCTTAGGACGACATCTTTGGCGGAAGCACGTGATCAAGTCACTTGGGCTTTGGGGTTTTGAAAAAGCCAGCATCAGCCGAAAGAGATGCGCTGCCACAATTCCAGAACTATTATAGTAATGGTAAACCTCACGCAAAGGAAACGGAAAGAACCGGTTGTTCAGTGCGAATATTCGCTAATTATAAGGCACAGAAATACCTTCAACTTGAAAGACTGACTTCTTTCAACCGAACACATGCCTTGTTTTGTGATGTCTATGAAAAATGATTGAGTTTTACACACACGAACATTATGTATGTATGTGTGTATGTAGGCAGATATATATATATAGATATATATATAATATATATATATATATATATATATATATATATATAAATGTGTTCCCTGTTAGCGGTAAAATGGGAGGAATGGGCCGAATCCTAAATTATATCAGTCTAGGACTGCACTAAATAGATCCATTTAAATCAAAGGTGGTTTGTAAAAAAAAAAAAAAAAAAAAAAAAAAAAAAAAAAAAAAAAAAAAATAGATATTAGACACCGAAGTTTGTTTACAGAAGAACAAGGGAAAACAACGTGACATGGCCGTCAATTTCCCAGTAAGAGGAACCTGGTGACTTCAGTTAAGGATGAATAATCTTACGTTTATTAACATGTGGTACCTGATCTCCCGCTTATTTGGTATTTTCGGACGTAGATTTCTTACTCTTCCAGTTTTCTTTTGACATTTTGAACCACTTGTTGGTTTCATCTTAGACAGTTCAAAGTCAGAGTATTTGTGCGGGAACGCGCGCGCGCGCACACACATATGTGTGGTTGTATATATACTATATTGATATATCTGCACATATGTATTTTTCATACATACATGTATATAGATAGATAGATGGACACATATAGAAATATGTATAGGTAGATAGATAGAGAGAGGTCTGGTTCTTTCTATGATAAAGATTAAGAGAATCATAAAAGTCAGTAAAAGTATTCAAGAGTTATATATGTCACCGGAACATTCCTAACATTGATACAAGAGGCAAACATCAAGTCGTAATGACCGAGAACAACAAGAAAACTTGAAGAATCAAGATAATTGGCCCAATTTTTTAAAGGCAGATTTAGCAGTTAGATAAATGTTATCGGTAGTCACAACAGTTGCCAGCTTAGGAATGAATGAATACAGAAGTATTTTAGTAGTTTCGTTTACCACTTTAGAAGACCGAAAAAGTGCTCGTGGTATCTGGAGTTTCGACAGCTCAATGTAGAAGACACTTGTGCTTTGGGACGTCAAGGAAATTAGTAGATGACTGCTAAAAACTTATGTTTCTCGTTTTGATTTCTTCGATATATATATATATATATATATATATATATATGTGTGTGTGTGTGTGTGTATATATATATATTATATATATATATGGATAGCCAAACCTTTCTTGGTCTTTACACAGTAACAGAGAAAAAAATGTCAAGAACTACAAGTCATAAGTGAATGACACAACGCATTCTCAGGAGTTCAATGTGCCCTAATGAGGCACTGCGTACGTATCAACTGCTACTGCAAACTGTAGAAAAATAAAAGGACCTCGCGCATATACCTCCGCTAAGTCGAACCTTATAAACAAAAAAGATGCATGTCGAGATTCAAACGAAATCACTTTTTTTTTTCTTTAAAGGAGGAGATACGTCAAGTGTATCCTTTCAAGTTGGGCATCAATTCGTTTTCCATGTCATTTTTTTTTCAAAAATTTTCAACTAGGCCTATGTTGGACAGACAGGGATACATCTAGAAGGTGTTACACTTTCGTTTCCTAACCTTTCAACTTGGTCACCAAAACTTAGGGTAATAGGGAGCAAAGCTTCGGTTTCTTAAGATGTGAAAGATTTTCAACACTGTCACGATGCCCAAACACGTTTAGTAAACTTTCTGTAAGAATCCACTCATATAACCTTTTGCGTAATCCTCCTGACAAATAGACAATCAAACGAAAACAAAAACATAACCACCTTGGCGAAGGTAACACTGATAGCAGACGTGGTTACATAACTGAGTTCAAACTGTTCTCAGTAACTCCACCGTTAAATTTAGTTGCGTCAGGTATACAGGTCCGCCTCTGAAAAACACTGTCTGGAGATTGGAAAAGCAGTAAGGCAAGAATGCCTCTCTCTCTCTCTCTCTCTCTCTCTGTAAACAATTGTGAAAAAGTAAAGTAGAATGATTGCCTAACGCCGCAATGCGGGAATGCTCGTGACCACCAAGTGTCACGTGGGGTGTTAATGGTCGACAAAAGTAATACTTTCTTGTCTTGTATTTTAGTCTATATCGCTCCCTGAATAAGGGAAAAAGCTAAAACTTCAACAAGGTCGTCAGTTTCACATTTCTTCCTCTCAAAGGGCCTGTTGCCCGACCTCCAACTCTGAAAGGTTAATACAAACAAACGTACTAACAATAGCAGCTAGAATTTCTGTAGGAAACGTGAGCAGAACAAAAGTTACACCAAGATGGAATAACATAAGGTGTGTTCACCGAGGGATCCGATCGCTAATTTCCCTCTCTCAGTGACGTCACTGGAGTGACTGGACCACATCGACTGGGCGATGCACTTGTCACTCCGACAGTTGCATTGTTGCAGTTCACGATTATTGGTGTGTATTCCATATTTGGGTGCACTAATAGTTCCAGACAGTATGGGATTTGTTTTCACAGGTTCCCTAAAGACCCCGAGGAGTCCAAAGTATGAATTAATGCATGTAAAAGAAGTGATAATATTAATTTTAAGGATGCCAGGATTTGTTCTGTCCATTTCCGGACAGAAGATTACGAAAGAAATCTTCAATATGAACTGCTACCACAACTTTACCAGAGAAATTATCACAGATTTAAGAAAACCGCAGTTCTCTCTTTAAATTTACCTGTTAAGGACGTAAAGTCAGGTATGGTTTAACAATTTGTTTACAATCTCATTAGTGCAATTTTTAGTGATATATCTTTTGTTGATAAGTAGCCTGGACTAAATTCTTGAAATGAAGTACAAAATTAGATTAGGCCTAGCCTATGCAATGAATGAAGAAATGATATGATTAAGGCTATCCAATTTTTTTTTCTTTGATACTTTCATTTTATGTATGTAAAGTTGATCGAACAGGTGGTTAGACCTATGCGTAATGACGTACTTCTGAGTACGTCTTCCTGTGCAGACAATAATTAGGCCTAGACCTTTTATTTCTTAAGAACCCCACTAAAGGATATCGTGGGGTCAGAGTATAGACTGAGTTCAAGTGTAGACTGAGGAATTTCTTGTTAGGTAAGAACAACATTTTAAGCAATCACGGTCATAATGTTGCTCCCAATGATGATAACATGCCATGTATGAGCAATACTAGTGTTATGGAACCAGGTAAGTCTTGGGTTTCCAAAACCTCTGAAGAAAGTGACTCCAGTCATGTTGACTTACTCTGAATTATGTATCTCTGCTCATCTCTTGATGAGAATTCCTCAGGAAGGTCTACCTAATGAGCTGGAGGAAGAGGATTTTGTATATCTTGGAGTAGAGTCTGAATATGGTATAGAAATTGAAGCCTTAAATTATCTGGGTTATATAGCTCATAAGTACAGAAATAAATATCCTCCCCTAGGATTCCCAGAAATTGAAGGCCTAAACAACGACTGGATCTCCAAAGTGAGGAGGAAAGTGCTGTTTAGGCCCAGTCCTCAATTTGTCAGTAATTGAAAGGAAATGGAATAACTCTTTAAATCTTTTCATGGGGAACAGTTGAAACCAGGCGTTGAGGGGATTACGAAATTAGTTAATATTTTCTGGGAATTAAACATTAATGCTCCAGAGGAAGTAATGAAGTTCTTTATTAGGTGCAAAATACATTTTAGGATGAAGATATTAAATGCTGAAGGGAAGTCAGAATTTCTTAAAAAAGGTGTAAAGAAAATGAAAAAAATTCTTCAGTACTTTTTGGTAAATAAAAGAACAATACGCTAGTTCAATAAAAGTCTGGAAAGTTTTTTTTTTTTTTTTCATATTCATTCCCCCTCGTTACTTTCGTTATTTGTATTCCAACAAGATTATATTCTGTATGGTAAGGTCTTAAATATCTTGATATAACTGTGTTTTAAGTAATAGAGAGAGAGAGAGAGAGAGGAGAGAGAGAGAGAGAGAGAGAGAGAGAGAGAGAAAGTATTTTCCTGTATGGAAATTGTGAACACCAGCATAGCAACAAATTACTGTCAAAACATACGTAATCATTAAGTGCACTGCCCAGTCGACGCGCACCTGTGACGTCACAGTGCGGGAACCGAGCGACCGACGATCTCACCTTATGTTATTCCATCTTGAGTTACACTATATATACTCAAGAGAACCAAGGCCGGGTCGCCATCCAGCCTCGGAATAAACTATCCCGGTCAGGTATGGCCCGGAATAAATCCAGGGTCATGATTTATATGGCGGGCGATTGTACGGGAATCTAAAGATATGACCTTATTCTTGGTTGAAATTATTCAGCAGTTTCTCTCTCTCTCTCTCTCTCTCTCATATATATGTATATATATATATATATGTATATATATATATATATATATATAATATATATATATATATATATATATATATATATGTATGTATGTAGTTTATATGTACGTATGCATATGAATGTATAACTGAATCACGAGAATATGGAACGTGATAGATATATAAATAAAGACAAAATCCTCGAAGTAAAGAGAAACGATGGAGTTCTACAAGGCCTTTCGACCTCTTGTCCTTTACCTAGCTAAGTAAAGGACAAGAGGTCGAAAGGCCTTGTAAAACTCCATCGTTTCTCTTTACTTCGTGGATTTTGTCTTTATTTATAAATTCACCACGTTCCATATTTTCGTGATTTAGTTATAGTACATTGTATGTAGATGCTAAGGCTAAACCGTGATATCAAGAGCCGAAGTTAATCATTCATTTTAGGTATATGGTGAAGGTCAGGGCTGTTTCATAATTGTTACATGGATCTATTACAACTTCTCACATAATTCCCGTAAGGCTCCAAGGCTACGACACGTTCGCCATATCTAGCCATGGAAGCTTAGCGGTGTTAGGTCTAGTCAGCTCTTAACAAAGGGCTGGCCAACAATCGTCAGAAGACTCCGTCAACACACCAGCCACCTCAAAATACGTAGGGCCAGGGCGTGGGGCTCGCGACCTCATTTCAATACATGCTTGTTGGAAACGAAAGAGTACCACCTTCTAGAAGTACCCATCTATCCATCTATCATCAAGCACAGGCCTAGTTGAAAATTACAGACAGAAAATGAGAGCCAAGCGGTGCCAAACATTAAAGGATGCACTAGAAACACCTCACTTTTTAATGTAAAGAGATTAAACTTATTTATCTGTTCATACGCATGGACATATTTGTTTATTTATAAGTATGGACCAGACACAAATACACATGGAACTAAACAAACACGGTATTTGTGGCTTCTTTGCTTGTAAACAATTTTACGATGACGTTTTTGGTCTCAATAGATATCGTTTATTCAATTTTTGCTTTGTCAACCAGAAAGCAAAAGTAGCATGCAAACGACTCCAGATCACGAAACGATGACGTCAATGGGCTATTTTTACTGACATGCAGGCGATTCTTACATACTTTCGAAGAGGGACCACTGTCCACCACCAGCAATTTATAGTTGTATTTTGCAATGTCCTTTTTCCCACGATAAACATGGAGTGTCG
>NC_061089.1:38698555-38761055 GCF_015104395.2 Macrobrachium nipponense | reverse complement strand
CTAGTTGAGACATACGTAAGGCAGAGAGAGAGAGAGAGAGAGAAGGTAGCATAGGATACCAAAGAGAGGTTGCTCTGTTCAAGCAAAAGTTGTTTTTCAACCCCTTGAAAATAGATGAGTTAAGCTTATTTTTTTATCGTCTACCCATCCCGTACAGGACGCAGCCGAGAGGGAGATTCCTATAGAAGGATTATGTGGGAATACTTGAGATTGCCTCAGATTATGGATTCTTCCATGAAAACGATATTTCATTTTATTTGTAGTAACTTTTACTATGAAACTGTTTACTATCACGATAAAGTAACTCTTATCTCTTTCAATTTGTCAAAAGAGGACTTGCTGACTCATAAATTAATGTGGAGTGGAATCCTCCGTGACGTCGCGGGGATGACGAGCTCATATTCTTGTTCTGAACACGTATGGGTGCCCACCTAGACAAGAGGCCTCATTCACCACCCATTTTCACACCCATAGATGATAGATAGAAGTAGAACGATTCATTTTATTCCGAGAGACCGAGACTCACGTGCAGTAAAGAGGCTGATATCTCTCTCTCTCTCTCTCTCTCTCTCTCCTCTCTCTCTCTCTCTCTCACGGGATTCGGTTCTATTACCTTAACGTAACTCATATTTTTTGTACAAATTGGTCACTGTTTAGTTTCTTAGTAACGTAATAACTTAAGGAATCTGAACATAGTGTTATTGTTATGTTTGTGTGGCGCCACAAAAGTGTTGAAAAAGTAACAGGCCTTCCTTTTGAGTGAAACTGTAGTGGTAAAAGGTATTGTGTGTTACAAATATTCTGAAGTGCACTTTAAGGTTTTATTTACAGTGGTTGGATAAAATTATTAATTTTTATGCATTTTTCTTTTATTTTGTTGTTTTGACATGTCCATTTCATGTGTTTAATGTTTGTACTGTCGTTGCTTTTATTGCTTTTCCGTATTATTCTACGGTTTTATATTCTCATTTTGTTTAATTAATGTGAATGTTTCTTATTGTATAATTGTTTTAATCTAACACTTGTGAATTGATTTGCAGTTAATCAAATTTCTTTTAAAATTTAATTATTGCTTTATGGTTTGAATTTTACTTGAATAATTCCATTTTTTACTATTTAATTTTCTTGATATAATTTATAATTTTGATTCAAGAATTAATTAAACTTTTGTTTTCAAGTAACAGCAAATTACCCTGAGATTGTGAACTTCACTTATAATTTTTTAATTCAGAAATAAATTTTTGTTTAAAATTGTAATGAGCATTTTATTTACTACCAGTATACATTTTAATTTTGTCTAGGTGGAAATATAGAGTGGTAATTGGGCTGTTTTCCCTCAAGTGAGTTTGAACCAGGGAAATGATTACTTTTAAAATTGCTGAAGGAGTGATGCCCTTTAATTAAGATTACCTCACACCTATTTTAATGAATTAAGTCTGACTTTTTTCATAATTAATAAGTTCAATAAGGGATCACTGTTACCTTTAGAGTATTCAGTCTTTTTGTATTTGTGATGAAGTTTCAGGTGTCAGGCTATTGTGAGGTAACTAATAACCAGGTACTTGACCAGGCCGTGCATCAAGTACAAATGTGTCCCAGATCCGAGATTAAGTCTCTTGCTTTAACAAGTACAAATGGTAAGTGAGTAACCAGATGCCTGGCACTTCGTTACAATATATAGCATACATAGCATATATATATATATATATATATATATATATATATATATATATATAAGCCCACTCTCCCCTTCTCACGAACGCCACTCGGGACTCAAAATGTCAACAATATCCACTAAGGTCTAACTTCTCATTAGTGGGAGTAATAAAAACCAATCGTCTGTAAATACCCATTCCAATTACTACCGTAATGCTTGTGGAATTGGCTACGCAAATTTAGGATACTCAGATCAGCCTAGGGCAAATAACCCAAACTCCTTAAGAGACTGAAATTCCTCCGACAACAATCAGGAATTATACACATGTTTTGCCGAATTCGGATACTAGGTCTTATCCAGCCTATCTCTAACGACAACTTTTGTTGTTATATGCCCATAGGCTACCACACTATGATTTTTATGTCTGTAAAAGCTAGTTTTCAAAAACGCTCCCAAAGTAAAGTTTTAAGTAGACTGAGGCTGCCAAGGAAACATTTGATCAAATATCTATTGAGTATTTCAAAACAGAAACTTTATCCTCTTATTTCATTGGTGAATATTTAATTTTAGTAGCTGAAACAGAATGCACGTATCCCTCATTATATATCAAGCCTAGTTGACAACAGAAAATTATAATTCCTGAAAGAATAGATCATCTTTGGGTAGACTACTTCCTTTACCACTCATTCAAGAAATAATCTGGACATTTCCCTTGAACCTTGAGTCTCCTAAACACCGCCTTTCATGACATATTTCTTTAATTAACTTCCAATGTTCGAAGCAATGGTTCGTTCTTTGTAAAATTCCTTCGATAAAACCTTTCGTAATCTCGATTTCAACGTGTAATGCAACTAGCCTACATCATTAACATATCACAAAAACCCCCTGGAACTTCAAATTTTAAATCCATGAAGGTTGGAACTTCATTTCGTAGCCCCTCCAAAGAGAACATAACAAGCGGGCATGGGTCCATTCAATCTATGCACCCAGAAACTCCGAACCTGTATTTTGGGAATATCTGCCATTTACGATACGGCCAATCTTTTCTAAAACCAGTCCTCTTACTTTTACAACCTGAAACATATCATGCAGGGTTAATAGCAACAACCTAAACAAGGGACACATTTTAAAAAGTTTCTTTGCCCTATAAAAACACATATTCTTTATAAATACTCAAGTAACTGCAGCCCATTGCTTTGTAAATGCTAAAAATTCCCTTCGCTACTGCTGTCTGCGATATCAGAACAAAGCATAGCTTAAGTTCCACTACCTGTATAATAATAACCATTTGGAAACCCATATTACTCAAGTTATGACTAAAGGCTAAGATATGTGCGTGTCTCTTATTCCTTCAAACTTTCCCCATTCAGTATGTGTTTATTATTGTCCCTATTCAGCAATGCAGACTGGAAAGAACTTATAGTAAGCAACTCCAGTAACTGGAGTCTTGTACGGCTGTAATTTTTGGTTTCCCTAATCCAAACAGTTGTTGAAAATTAAACCTTTTCCTCTAAATTTTTGTTCTAATATTTTTCTACAAATCTGGCTTTCCTGCCCTTCAATATAAGGATATTACAGATGTTTCTTCGTATAATCAACAAATAACTGTGAATCATTGTCGACTACTTTCAAATGCTAACAGATATTGTGAAATTGGAGGATCAGTAGTTTCGACAAATCCTTTATTCTCCACTGAAAGAACTTCAAACTCTTGGTCTTCTTGAGTAATATTGAGGCAACTCCGTTTTTCCTTTTTTCTGTACAAAACCCCATCACGCTAAATGTGTTTCCAGAAACATCTAGAAATTTTTACTATAATTTAACATGAAATGTTAGTTTCTTCAACTAAATGCTCAGAAAACCAAAGAATTATACGAAATCAATCTCTACAACTGGCCAGTTTTAGATTCTTCTTTGATAAAAAGTTTTAGATTTTAGCCTAACTTAGGGAATCCATGCCGATTCAAATCTAACCTAAGCTTACGTCAACATCAAGGGCGTAAATTAACATGAACCCTAAAGCACCATACCCATTCGCGCAGTCGTACCCGTAGATCAATGTGAGCAGGAAGCAAATTCCCCGATATATATAGTACTAGTATTGCTCCACCCTGGTTTTTTGCCATGCCCCGTTAGGTAAGGTTAGCTCATGAAACGCCAAGGTCATGTAGGTGTGGGAAACATAATAAAATTATTTTCAAGAACATACTATGGTTAGTTTTTAAGATATGGCGTCCCGCTTTCTTCAGGGAAAGTCCCGGTACCTGGATATGGTTCGGGAATACGCGAGAGCGGGAAAGGCCGTATGTGCACGTGAGCACGTACGCGTTTGGAGGAAAGCGCAGGCGTCAACTCACCAAAGCTTTGAGTGATCCAGATGCCGAACATATCTAGATGAAGGAGCGACTTGTAGCAGGACTCCCCGGCGCGGTGATTCATGAAGAGGTGGTAGATGGTGGAACCGACCCAGGGACTCACTGTTGATACTAAGTGTGTCCAAGGTAACAACGGAACATTGATTTCTGACCACGGTAACAACGTCTGCCACCATAACAAGATGTATAGCATCGGGACACCTGTCGACCACAGAGAGAAAAGGGAATTAGCTTGCGATCACATCACTTGGGAAAAAGGTCTTCTAAAATATAAAACAGTATAAGCTTTTTCTTGGCATGCATACATCTCACAAAATCTTTTATGCGAATAAATTTCCTTGTCATTAAAATCATTGGGAAATGTAAAGCATAGACAAACCTGGTAGCCAGAGAGAAAATCGAAATAAATAATATTCATGTATTACATCAAAGAACACTTACACAAGCACGTATGTTGTAAGACATTTTATTTCAAAATATTCAGAAATATTAATCACCGTCAACTCCGCCAAATGCTTTTCTTTTTTTGTATAATCTACTGAAAATATTAAAACATTAATTTTTCTAAGAGAACATATTTTTTTTAAATATTAAAACAAAAATTTTACATCATAACATAGTTAACAAAGTTTTATAATATATTAACATTTGACTCCGTTAAAAAGTTAAAAGGAGTAATCAGGCTCGGGTTCAATTTCCCGAGCAAGACGGAACACTTCCAGCACGCGCTGTGGAAGTCTATTTTGTTTCTCTCGTGAAAGTCTATTTTGTTTCTCTTAAGTACCTGATAGTTAAAAGATTACGGTGGGTCGTAATGACACGGAACCCATCTAAACCACGCTAAGTGCCAATACTTGCTGGTCTTTCTCTCCATAAAGAAGACAGTATTGGAAAGGGAAGTAATTCAAGTCACCAGGAGTGAACATTTTTTCTTTAAACAAAATTCTTCTGAACAACATAAGCATTCCCCTCTACCTGGAATGATTCCTCGTAAATTTGGGTAAGATAAAAAAAAAAAGTCCAAATCCATCGCTCCAAATGACTGGAGCCTCAAAGTCAAAATATTCCGTTTCTGTTTTCGTGTATGCCATGGTTTATTTCGTTGTTCATTTCATTTTCTTTTTCTCCTTGCGTAAGCCGAGGTGCAATTTTGAAATATGTTATTTTTGGATCAAAATGATCGCTATTGCATAGGTAAAACGAGGCAGTAAAAGTAAACGTGTAATTTCACTAAACCGTGAAATAACACGAAAGTCAGTCAAGTTGCTTTATAAACCATGTCAAACATATATCAACTTTAGCATGACTGTTTGACCATTTATAATAATTATAAATAATTTACAAAACTTTACACACAAGCAAGGGAAAATGAAAAACAACTTTGACCGTAGCTGACAGATATTTACATTAAGAACACAAAAACATGAACACGAGCACAATTTTTCAAACACGAAAAACACAGGCAATCAATTCACAAATACGCAATCACAAATCAAAAGTACAGGTGATATTTTAAAACGGTTTATATTATTCCCATAAACTGAAGAATGTTATATATCCATTAGATATCTAAACTTTGGAAAAATCCACTGACGTTCGCAAGAATCCTATTAACTTCTGGGCCTTCGAAATTTCCTTGTCAACCAAGGCCATTTGTAATTCGAATTGTACAGCTATCTCTGCAATGTTTCTAATTTATCATCAGTCAAAGTCCGTACAATCATAGGAATGAGAAAAAATGGCAACTTGTGATAGTGGCTATTATGAAAAAGAGATACACAGGTCCATACGCCAAGGTCACCTAACATGCGAGAGAAATAAAGAAAAAACTGACCTTTAAACAAAGAGAAAATCTGGCCTTTAAGCAACAAAACAAGATACTAAGCTGAACAAGCACTGCTACGAGGACTGCTTGCGCTAACAGTCCTCTTCAAAGTCAATTCAGCAGCATAACAAGTCAATTGGAAGATCCAAATCGTAAAACCACTTCCATTCATCTCCTCCAGGAAGGCATTCACCGAGTGAAACTCTTATCCTGAGGATCTCTGACTTCACCGTTTCGGACAAATGTGAGAGTGGATTTCGTGTAGTTTATTGCTTCCTTGGAGCGACTGGATGGGTGCTGTGTTTCCACGGAGCTTTAAAAAGCAAGAACTGTGTTGTGCGTCTTTTTCTAAAACTACCTCAAATGAATCTGATTAATAGACTACCCTCCGGGAATTCCTGAGGGATTATTTGGTCCCTTGTTGAAAAAATCAACCTACTATGTGTGACTACAATAGGAACTGTTTCTTTTAATGAACAGGTTTCTTAATCATTATTTTGGATAAAGTGGACCACTTTCTGAGTTTAACTATAGAGACCAGGGTTCCTGGTTAACCAAGGGTGACAAGTAATCAAGGTACAGAAGTCAGTTTTATCATGCTGTTGATCTCCGTTTTTTTACTAAGTACCGAAATAAAGCCTTCACATGATGCTAATAATAATAATAATAATAATAATAATAATAACATACAAAAACGCAAAGTAACGAGAACTGAAGGGATAAAGCTACCAGATGGGAGCAACATCAAACACATAGATGAGACAGGATACAAATACCTGGGAATAATGGAAGGAGGGGATATAAAACACCAAGAGATGAAGGACACGATCAGGAAAGAATATATGCAGAGACTCAAGGAAATACTCAAGTCAAAACTCAACGCCGGAAATATGATAAAAGCCATAAACACATGGGCGGTGCCAGTAATCAGATACAGCGCAGGAATAGTCGAATGGACGAAGGCAGAACTCCGCAGCATAGATCAGAAAACCAGGAAACATATGACAATACACAAAGCACTACACCCAAGAGCAAATACGGACAGAATATACATAACACGAAAAGAAGGAGGGAGAGGACTACTAAGTATAGAGGACTGCGTCAACATCGAGAACAGAACACTGGGGCAATATCTGAAAACCAGTGAAGACGAGTGGCTAAAGAGTGCATGGGAAGAAGGACTAATAAAAGTAGACGAAGACCCAGAAATATACAGAGACAGGAGAATGACAGACAGAACAGAGGACTGGCACAACAAACCAATGCACGGACAATACATGAGACAGACTAAAGAACTAGCCAGCGATGACACATGGCAATGGCTACAGAGGGGAGAGCTAAAGAAGGAAACTGAAGGAATGATAACAGCGGCACAAGATCAGGCCCTAAGAACCAGATATGTTCAAAGAACGATAGACGGAAATAACATCTCTCCCATATGTAGGAAGTGCAATACGAAAAATGAAACCATAAACCACATAGCAAGTGAATGCCCGGCACTTGCACAGAACCAGTACAAAAAGAGGCATGATTCAGTGGCAAAAGCCCTCCACTGGAGCCTGTGCAAGAAACATCAGCTACCTTGCAGTAATAAGTGGTACGAGCACCAACCTGAGGGAGTGATAGAAAACGATCAGGCAAAGATCCTCTGGGACCATGGTATCAGAACGGATAGGGTGATACGTGCAAATAGACCAGACGTGACGTTGATTGACAAAGTCAAGAAGAAAGTATCACTCATTGATGTCGCAATACCATGGGACACCAGAGTTGAAGAGAAAGAGAGGGAAAAAATGGATAAGTATCAAGATCTGAAAATAGAAATAAGAAGGATATGGGATATGCCAGTGGAAATCGTACCCATAATCATAGGAGCACTAGGCACGATCCCAAGATCCCTTAAAAGGAATCTTGAAAAACTAGACGCTGAAGTAGCTCCAGGACTCATGCAGAAGAGTGTGATCCTAGAAACGGCGATGGTCTCCTAAGGAGGCAGGATACAACCCGGAACCCCACACTATAAATACCACCCAGTCGAATTGGAGGACTGTGATAGAGCAAAAAAAAAAAAAAATAATAATAATAATAATTCAAACTGCCTTTTACAATCTTATCGAAAGAATTATGTATCTCTTAGTACGCAAACCAACTAGATCAGTCACTTAAAATTATCAATGTTACATATTAAGACATTTTCAACATTTATCGACGAAAACTACGTGAATTTTAGTAACTTACAAGTGCCCTAAAGGTACAATATAATTTTAATATATGACATCTATTGCTTTTATAAAATCGAGAGTGGTTACTGTGATTCGGTTTCGTTAGATTCCTGGGAATGAAAGAAACACGGAAAAACGAGTAGTGTAGCTTAATTAAAAATTACATAGTAGGGATGTATTGCTTTGTATTAAAAAAAATAAGTGAAAATTGGCAGTGCTTCCGGCTGAAGGTTGTTGGCAGTAACTGCAACTTGCTCAAGATTGCCAAGTGTGCTGTCACATGTAGTTGCAGTAATGTGCCAAGAAGATGGGAGTATTTTTTGCTTCATACTAGGTTATGCTTGAGCGCTGGTCAGTCACAACTACTTCCATCACAATTGCTCACTGCTTTCAACTGGGAGGCGCCAAGAAGGCGCACTATATTTCACGAGTCATTTCCACTGAGTGAGGGGGATGCTCACACTAATCATCCTCATTCCCGTTTTTCGAAAGGATTTAATTTCTTATAACTACCGGTTCGGCATTATATGTCTAACAAGAGGAATAAGAGGCCTTTATTCTTGAAATCAGAGGCCAAATTGATCGTTAATTTATATTTCAAATTAACTGCTCTAATGCGGTGCTCTATATTTTGAAGGAGAAACCAAAATACGTAAGTTACATGCATATCATTCTGTGTGTTTGCACATCCGTTACAGAAAACGGGAGGCATAAGTGCTCTTTATTCCTTCCTTTCTATTAACCAATAATCTGCCTACGGGGTCAATGACTTATGGTCTGACGACGTGTCTTAAGCATGAGATCACATACATAAAACTTCTAGGGAGTTTCCATGTCAGGTTTTTTACGGAATCACGGGCTTATTAAAGTCATCAAACTTTAAAAAATCAACAGTACTTTATTGACACAAAGAGATCTAATAGTTTATAACGAACCAGTCAAAACATACCTAAAATACACTTTAATATATTGTGACTAAAGTTATGGTCTTCCTGGGTTTCAAAATAATTACCAAAATAATTTGAGAGTTGAACAGGACTCGGAAGCAGTATCATTCATAGACGAGACACGAAAACATAACTCCGAATAACCGGTTAAAGTAGAGGGGGAGGGGGAGCGGGAGGGGGGGGGGAGAGCAAACAAATTCTTTTGGATCAAGGTCTTTTCTTCTTCGAGGTAATAACGACTAAAGCAAACATACTTAAACTATACTTATTTGCCCGTGTGTGAGCATTTTCTCGAGACTCACCCACTCCAAATATTTGGCTTCAGTTTGGACACAGTTCCTTTTTATACTGCGCTCAAGCGTAAGGAACGCGACTTGAAAAGTTACGCCAGAACCAAGTAACGCTGCAAGCTTTCCTGTCGTGAGCCAATAATTTTGCAAATGAAAACTTAAGAGCTGGAATTTTGATGGCGTACAATTTCACAGAGGAAATAAATACTACGATACAAATTAAAATGAGTCAACTATAAGGGGGAACACCAAAATTCACGAACGGACTAAAACACATAAGTTTTTCTGACAATAAAGGACACGCTCGTGCCACATTTATAAAATTATCACAATGACAACTCACATAAAATAATAAGGCTTCTTCATTCACTTTCTTCCTTCAATGAAAAGCTCGGCCTCTTCCAAAAACACAGAAATATCTTTCGATATTAAATCAGTCACAGACATAAAAAGCATTCCACTGCCAGCATTGCGAAATCTACACCTATTAACTAACGAATATCCAGAGAAAACTGGATTGAAATGAGATGACTCATAACCTTTTATTACTCTGTCCTGAATTTCGACCCACCCGAGTGAGATCTGTACTAGGTTGCAAGAACATATTTTTTCACCTAATCCATCTTCTACATTTATTCATTTCAAGGTGAAATACGTTAAGAGCTGGCTGCAGTTAAGCGATAAGGGAACTCCGGTCATTTTATTTATGTATTCATGATTTCCAGATACTGATGCTGGTTGGAAAACACCTTTTCATTGCAAAACACTGTTTACCTAATATATGTACCCGATGACAATGCAACGTATTATGTTCTGGCGACAATTGCAGTCCTTGAATGTGGAACAATTCTTCTCGTGATGAGAAATACAGTGCGTACGGATTTGCCTTACTGGCCATGCTTCCCCTATCCGGCCTAGAAAAGATAAAGGAATTCTTTTAGATTTTAATCTATCTCTCTCTCTCTCTCTCTCTCTCTCTCTCTCTCTCTCTCTCTCTCTCTCTCTCTCTCTATATATATATATATATATATATATATATATATATATATATACATATATGTATGTATGTATGTATGTATGTATGTATGTATGTATGTATGTATGTATGTATGTATACGTACATACATACATACTACAGAACAACCAAACACTTCACTAGCGTTAGCAAAGATGCGAGACGAGCCGTGCCTGAATTGTCCATAAGGCTTCATCTAGGTCAGGTAGATCACATGGGTCAGAAACAAAGGCGTCCCGCAGGGGGCAGAGCGAGAAGTTGCGTACAAGAGGAAATACAAAAAGACCACAAAGCATAAACCTTTTCGGTTTCAATAACATCATGAAGTATGGCTGACTAGAATAGAATAGAACAGAATATAGAATTTAGGCCAAACGCCAAGCACTGGAACCTGTAAGGTCATTCAGCGCTGAAACGGATATTGACAGTAAAAAAAAAGTTTGAAAAGCCTCGTACACAATGAAACAATTGATAGACAGAGTGGAAAGTCAAATAGAAGAAAGATATGAACTGAAGTACAGCAAAATTAATAAGAGGGGGTTGCAGCCAGGGGCCAAAGGGACGCTACAATGACCCTTAAAGTAATGCTTACAGTGTAACACGTGAGATGCACTGATAACACTATCCCCTATGGAGAATATGGCTGACCACTTTCTACGTATTTCGCCAGAGAACGAAAATGTAAATACTGAGTATACTGGTTCTGAAATAATAGTATAAGGAATAAAGAAATTAAAATATGCTGCTTCTATATTAGACAATACATTAGGAGTAGGGGAAACGGGACTTATGTTAACACCAGGAAGAGCTACAACGCATACAACCTGCCTCTACAACTTTATAGTAATGATGAATCCATGACAGGGTTCGAAAGCTCTTGTAACATTTTTGCAAATTCAATAAATTCACCAATGAATATTACTGTGGACCTGATAGACAGCATACCCCGTTCTCGATCTAGAGGAGAAGACCTGCTGATTGGAAGGATATTGCCACCTCCTTCTTAAGAACTTTGGAGTTTATGTAGCGATTGAAAACAATAATACAAACATCCACTTATAAAGAACCCTCCTGATAATACTAGAGGGTGCGTATATCAACCCCCATTTAAGTCATGTGATAACATCTGCATATTTCAAACTGGAAAATCATTTGAAAAGATAATTGTTTGTTTGTTTGTTTGCATGGTGTTTTTACGTTGCATGGAACCAGTGGTTATTCAGCAACGGGACCAACGGCTTTACGTGACTTCCGAAGCACGTCGAGAGTGAACTTCTAACACCAGAAATACACATCTCTCACTCCTCAATGGAATGGCCGAGAATCGAACTCGCGATCACCGAGGTGGGACGCCAACACCATACCAACCACGCCACTGAGGCGCTTTGGAAAAGATAATAGAACAACGTAAAAATGTATAAGATACGCTCAGAAGAACAGTGCAATTTTCGTTTATGTTAGTGAAAACAATCAAGCCATCGAGCTAAAAAGATAGATTATGCAAATATCATACAACAGAAATATTATAGAGCCTAGTTTTACAGTTAAATCTTCAGGCTACTGAGCAACATATATAGGCCACGTCTGATGAAACCGTTTGAAAAACACCAAAGAACCAGGTCACACAAATTCTTAATAAAAAAGAAAATTTAAGATGCCCTTATGTTGAAAATTATATAAAGGATTAATTTGCGTAACTGAGTCAAGATTGTTTCTGCCTCCCAAAAGACACCTTCATGTTGAATCGATGACATTCCATTCTTACCTTCGCTCTCTGGTCCATTTCAATAGATTTCGGAATTACCAGTTAATTCAATCTTACAATCAGCGGATTATCATATATGCATAAACGATTATCATATATTTCATTCTGAACCAAGGATATACCAAATGCAAATTCGAAGGACTGAAGTTAGAACATAGCCTACAGCCATCAACAGCAATAAACACAAACCCTTAATCTTGCATTAAAATAAAACCTATATTGACGTCTTAACTCCTTAGAGTTTTATCAATAACGTTTGCTCTGCTACCTACGACCACCACCACAACCATTAACCCCTCCAGCTCTTTTATTCCATTAACCCAAACTGTTGACTTACATCCTCTGCTACCACGTTTGCTAAATATTCCTACTTTTGATCGATATGTTAGCCAACAACGCTGAAGGCTCTGAAGAATATGAAAGATATGACGTCAACGGTATTCGGAGGCCCGTGTGCTAACGTTAACTTCGCAGTCAGCCAGCTCGATCAGCCGAAGGGAAAATGGGCATTACAAAGGAACAATTGTATGCAGCATTCATTGAGAAGTCAACAATAGTTAGCAACACTGATTCAAGAGCTTTTTAAAACTGTATACTGGTGTGTTTGCGTTAATTCTTTGCACGTGAATTTTTGCATGCTTATTACTACTATATTAATATTGTTACTGCGTCAACTCACTCGTGGAACAAATTACAAAGTCATTAACTTGCACAAAGCTTTCACAAACTTAATGACATTACTAACAGCAGGATGGAATAGAATACAGAATTCGGGAGAAAGGCGAAGCAAATGGAACTATGATGTCATTCAGCGCTGAAGGGGAAATTGCGAGTAGAAAGATCTGAAAGGTTTAACAGGAGGAAAACCTCGCAGTTGCACAATGAAGCAATTGTCAGGAGTGGGTGGATAACAAGATAGAGAAGAGAGAATACGAATGGAGGTACAATAATAAGAATAAAAGGGGTTGCAGCGCGTGTTGCAATGACAGCAAAGCCCCCTATAAAGATTAGGTACCATTTGTAGTGATCACAAGAAAGAGAAGGAATGAAGCTAAATGCGGATGGAATTTAGTCATTTATTGGTTACGGAAGTTGAGAACAGTGGTTTTGTTCCCCTAGAAAGCAGAGGAAAATCTATATATGGTGCCAGGAATGACCATAGTACCACAGAAACTGGAATATACTCTTATATAATTCAGTTAAGCAGAGCACCTGGTTATAATGTCAAAGTCAATTTGCAACAGAGACGGTCCAGAAACGACAAATGCAGGCAGTAGCTCACAAGGGAGAATTGGCGAAGAGTATCCAGGTATTCACAAACCAATTCATCGTCGTCACGCAGAGAAAATGTTGGCACGGAAGTGCAAGAGTTTCGCAGCTTTCATGACGGATGAATCGATTCATTAACACTGCAACGGAGTCGCTACACTACAGTACACTTCAGGTGCAGAAAAACCCTGACAGTGCTAAATGATCGCCAGCCATTCAATCAATAACATACCCTGCAATAACACCAAGAACTCAACTGCAAAACATGCACATATCATCGATCATGTCCCAATATACAATTGGACCGATAAATCCATCATCAACACTGGCGATACTGCACTTTCGGCCTTATTCATATATAGCTTAAGGTCTTACGGTCGCATTCTTTCACCGCCCGGAATCATTGCACTGCGTGTCAACAGCTCCACAAAAATATTGCAGGATAATGTTGGTCCACATTTCCTCGAACAGCAGATAAATCTGTTCACATGGCGACTTTCATACCAGATTTCTGATAACAAATTAGATGTCTATTTATATGAAGTGCTGGCTCAGCTATTTTCTTCAAACAGCTAACACGTCAACATTATTGAACAATGAAAGGTAGTTTTGCCTGGCGTTCCATAGCCATGGCTCTCCCTCACACACACTATGGCTCTGTATATATGCATGTATATGTATGTTTATATATTTACTACCCATAAGTTTATAGATATCTATATCTTTATCTCGTCTTTTTCCTCCCTTGTAAAATGAATCAACCATTTCACTTAATTGATCCTTCATTTGCCGTACGATCCCAACGAGGGAACAAAACAGCTAATCTACTTATTCATTCTAAATTGGGAACAAAACAACTAATCTATTTATTCATTCTAAATTCATCAAAAAAAGCATTTCAATTAATCCTTACACTCAGCTTTAGCGCTCCTCAACATTTCTGATGAATAGTGATTTAGTTTCCCCCAGTATTCTACCGTTTTATAGTTGATGGTTGGGGAATCTCCCCTCTCCCTCTTCTGTGGAAGGTCACTTTTTCCTCAGTACAACATGGTCCATGGCTATGATCTCTGGGGTTTATGGGAAGAAATTAACCCTTCGTTTTACTCTTCACAATACCTTTTGTTTCAATCTGAAACTGCCACGATACCAGTTGAAGTACCAGAACATTGATTTCAAAATACGAAATATAACAGGACTCATTATAACTAAGAAATTATATTATTAGACTAATTATGGCACAAACACGAACCCTGATTCCTAATAACGGGAACAGTATATCATCAGATTTACTCTGAAACAAAGAAACAACACTTGACTCAATCTAATGAAAGACGCGACACCAGTAAATCCATTCTAGCAGAAATAAACAATGGCATTACATTCTCCAATGAACTAAACGTAACACTATTATATTCATCCTAACGCAAACAATCAAGAGGTTCATCAACCTAACAAACGCAGAAAACAACTGCATCTTTCTGACAGAAACGATAAGTACCCATCGCCCTTAAGCGCGAACGACTACGGGTACGATACGCAAATAAACGGACGCTGAAAACATCAGAGAAGGGTCGAAAGGTAAGTAAGCCAAGGTAACCGAATCACATTCATCGCTGCCAAACAAACGGTTCCCAAGCGGATATTTTCAGTCCACTGCACCTGGAAGAAAGCAGGACGCCACAGCGCAGAACACATTCTGTACCCAGTCGGTTGGACCCTGGGGCCTCTCTAGGACCCATTGCTAGATCTCTGGAGTCCGTAGTAAATTTCGGAACAAATTTTTACCATATTTTTCAGACGGGCTTTCAACCTATTCTCAACCTCTCTCTTTTCTCCAAGCAAGGGATGTATGGTTTGTACAGAGGCTATTTTCTGCCCCAAACAGGACACAATAATCAGTCAGTTTTGACTTTTTTCCAGACCTCTTTCCGTGTCTGAGACTCAACTGGCTTTATCCAGTTGAGGAGTCCTCTTAGCCACGAAAGACTTTAACAAACTCCAGATATTATTATGGAATTGCATTTCACCGACTGAACCCGACAAACCAAAAGCAAAAGAATCCGTGAGTTAGGACAGAGTATGGCGACTGGTGAATTTTTGAGCAACAGAAAATCGAAGATGCAAGTGTAAGGAAGGAGCTGGTGTTGGCTCCAATGCCCGAGCTGGCACGTATCAAAGGCACAAACACAGAGGGAAGTCAGTGACTTGGCATGAGGTTCACTGCCAATCGACTGGCCTTTTCTCGCTCTTTGTTTTCGTCTGAAACTTACTTTTTCCCTTTCTTTCAGTTTGAGCTGGCCCAAAGCCAGCAAGGGACTCTTGCTCTTAGGGAGCCCTTGAAAAAAAAAAAGAAATCAAAATAGGCCTAATATGAAATTTCCGCCATGTCATTCGATAAATGTGCTGTAACTGTAACATCATAGAATCTATTCTAATAGTAAAAATTACATTAAAACGAAACAAAGGCAAAATTAAACTAACGGGGACTATCTTTCAACTTTCTAATTCATATACATACAAACACACACATGTATATATATAAATATGTGTGCGTGTATACATAAGTACATAATCAAGAAAGAAACAGACGGAGAAATGAAGAACCAAGCAACAACAGCGAACCCAGAGCAACCAACCGATCGCTCTCATATCACATATCACATAATACCGAAGAAGGTATTATTGGGGTCCAGGGCGAGAGCTCTAATCCATTGGGGTATTTCTAGCGGTTGAAACCTCGCCACAACGCGCTTCTTTTTTCCAGCAGGTGATTGAAAGCGCTGTTCTTCTATTGTAAGTTATATATAAGATCGACATATCCAGAGCAGACAAAATTCAATCGAAAAGTACTAATCTTTTACATATCAGGTACGTATGTTCAAATCATCGAATGACTGCCTGGATACTACTAGATACGCTACAGGAATTAATTCAAGGAGAGAGAGAGAGAGAGAGAGAGAGAGAGAGAGAGAGAGAGAGAGAGAGAGAGAGAGAGACTGATTGACTGATTTGTGAAATTCAGGTAGACATGCCAAGCACGAGAGAGAGAGAGAGAGAGAGAGAGAGAGAGAGACAGACAGAGAGAGAGACGTATTGATGGATTTGGAGAGAGAGAGAGAGAGAGAGAGAGAGAGAGAGAGAGAGAGACTGATTGATGGATTTATAGAGAGAGAGAGAGAGAGAGAGAGAGAGAGAGAGAGAGAGAGACTGATTGAAGGATTTGTGAAATTCAGGCAGACATGCCAGGCACTAAGGAAATAAAGAGAGAGAGAGAGAGAGAGAGAGAGAGAGAGAGAGAGAGAGAGAGAGAGAGAGAGAGAGAGAGAGAGAGAGAGAGAGAGAGAGAGAGAGAGCGCTCCTCCAAAAACAAAGAAACAAAAGCAATCCTGAGTAATGGTCCCAGCTGGCAAAGAAGTGAACACTTGGAATACTTGGCAATGAACAGCCAGATCTCCGTTTTAAAAAATGATACAAAAAATTTAACTAAGGTATTGTTTAGTTGTGTTTGTTTCTTACACGAATTAACTGCTGTCCAGGCTAAAAATAATAACCAGCTGTTGTCACCAAGGTTTCGGAAATATATTTAACAAGGTTGTTGACACGCGCTACGCTGCACTGGAACCTGGCGCTGCTCATTATGTCTCCCATACCAATGAGGATGGATGTTTCATGACTCTCCTACCCTCCCAATCCCCTACCCACCCCCCCCCCCCGCCTCACCGAGGTGGAAAACAGGTTTGCAGGAGGAGGGTGGATGTGTCATGGTTCCCCTACCCTCCCGATCCCCTACCTACCCCGCCGCGGGTAACATGTTCGC
The DNA here is from genome assembly GCF_015104395.2 of Macrobrachium nipponense. Classification (NCBI taxonomy): domain Eukaryota; kingdom Metazoa; phylum Arthropoda; class Malacostraca; order Decapoda; family Palaemonidae; genus Macrobrachium; species Macrobrachium nipponense. The sequence goes on along the minus strand of NC_061089.1, from coordinate 38,743,870 downwards.
AAGAGGAGGGTGGATGTGTCATGACTCTCGTACCCTTCTGATCCCCTATCTACCCTAGCCCCAATCGAGGCAGAAAACCGGTTTGCAGGAGGAGGGTGGATGTGTCATTGCTTCCCTTCCCTCCCGATCCCCTACCTAGCCTGTCCTCATCGGGGCGGACAAACAAGAAGGATCCACTTGGGTTTTATAATTATATAATTTATATTCAAGTAATCCCCCTCTATCATAAATACTTAAATTAGCACAATGAAATGATGATTTACTGTCAGGTGTTACAAATTCACCGAAGAATAGCGACTCAGTGGTATGGTGTTGGCGTACCACCTCGGTGGCGGCGAGTTCGATTTTCGGGCATTCCATTGAGGTGTGAGATGTGTATTTCTGGTGAAAGAAGTTCTCTCTCGACGTGGTTCGGAAGTCACGTAAAGCCGTTGGTCCCATTGCTAAATAACCACTGGTTCCATGCAACGTAAAAACACCATACAAACAAACCGAAGATTTTTCCTTATCTACAAGTGAGAATTTTAATGACAATCCCTCCGGGCCACTGGGTTTCATCAATTATTTTTTTCGTGAATACCGAAAGCTTCTAGGAGAATTTAATTTTTACATTTGGAATAGTAATAAGTATTACCTTCTATGTGCGTCAGTTAAAAAATTTATGAAATTTTCGTAGCGTTTTACTATTTTAACCGACATACAAAAATATCAAAATTAATTGTTCTAATTTTCCGCGTTCTCCTGTAGCAGCTTCGACATGTTCATAAATAAACGCCTCCCTGAGAGAGAGTAGAGAGAGAGAGAGAGAGAGAGAAAGAGGGGAGAGAGAGAGAGAAGGGGTGTGGGGTGGGGGGACTTTGTGATTATTTTATGACTAGGGTCGCCTGGGAGTCTAGATTCAGAGCTCACATACAAAAATTAGTTCATTCATAAAAAGGAACGCTCCCGGAAAATATAAATATATATATAATATATATATATATATATATATATATATATATATATATATATATATATATATATATATATATGCACACACACAGAGAGAGAGAGAGAGAGAGAGAGAGAGAGAGAGAGAGAGAAATTGTGATTCTCCCTCATCTTGTCATATATAGATATATATAGGTAAATTGACAACTGAAGTCCTCTACACAAAATAAGATCTATACTTATACAATCAAGTTTCTTCCGCAAGAACACAATGAAGCTGGCAGCCTACAGTGCTTGCTGTCAAGTACCAACTAAACGGAAGCAATGAGGGCGCATACTCCCCTTAGATTTTCACACCTCAGAGTTCGTACCTCCACTGTGATATGAAACCATGTGAAACAAAAAGACTTCACTGTTATTATTTTTAAGACATCATTGGCAAGTGAAAAATTGAACCGAAAAGCCACCCTTCTTACCTTTCAAATTTCCTTAAACTTAAAGCATCATTACTGATGCCTCTTTAACTTTTACTACAACTGAACGAAATGTACTGCGCTCTGCAATAATCAAGAGACTCTCAAGTCTTTAACTTCTTAAAAGTTTTCCTGATGCAAAAGGACAATTTTTTGTGACTACATTCCGACTTTCACTACCTACCATATACCTTAGAAGCACGATTATTTACTCCGTTTCTGTGGAGACTACATGATCCAATATAAACTACTACTTAATCTTATTATTCAAAAACAACTGAAGTCTATTGGGCTACCAACATATTTTTTATTTAGCAGTGAAAATATATTTCCTACGATTATACTGACTAGTAACCAGTTTTACCCGCAGTCAATACATCTCCCAGCTGCTAGTGCCGAATATTGCGAAGGCCTTTGACAGTCTAGATCTTGAAAATACCATCGGCTTATACAGAATTCGTTACAGCTTCGCTCCTGTTCTCTGTGCATTGTTCCTCTGTCACAGGCGTAAGTAAGGATCCTCTTTGCTTTTACCAATGTGTCTATCCACATGAACGATAGCATTTTTCATCTTGCGTCCCTCTGCCTCAAATTTGGAAATCCTTGGGTTTCCAGGGTTCTGTGAACATTATCGGTTCTGGAATACTTGCCATAACCTGAGAGAAATCCTTCTTGTTCTTACTGGTGATTCGTTTTAATGGGTCCAGAGCTAAATCTGGGTTGTCTGAATGTCTTGATATTCTAAACGTGAAAAACAACAGTGAAACAGCTAGACAAAGTGAGAAAATTGATGAGCTTCCTCGCCACAGACCAAAAACATTCGTGTGAAAATGTAAGCACATTAACAAATTTTCCGAGTGATAGAGTTTGATATAAATTTTCTATCCCAGTCATTTTTAACCCAAGTCATCCAACGATATACAAAATGACAGAACATTAGTATGCAAGCGCAACATTTTTCGAGGTGCTAAAACATACAACTGCAAGGCAAGCCACCGCAATAATGAAAATTGACACGATTCAAGGAGTAAACGTTTCAGGAATGCATAACGAATATATAGTCGATTATAGGACACTGCTGACTCGACAACAGGCACGTGAACTGATCGTGACATATTCGTTGCGTCGAAAATAAGAGTCACGCTGCACGGAAAGTTTCGTGAAGGGAATTCCGCGCCACTGAGAGACCAAACAAACCTTTCTAGGAGTTTTCGTAGTCAATTCGGGACCCCAACTGCTGTAGTGCGAAGCTCAAAGATTATATTTAAGTCTTTACCTTTTTAGTTTACTATTTTCGCACAGACAATGGCACTGGATTGAACTGAATATAGGATTTAGGCCAAAGGCCAAGCACTGGGACCTAGGAGGTAATTCAGAGCTGAAACGGAAATTGAAAGTAAAAAGGTTTGAAAGGTGTAATAAGAGAAACTCCTCGCAGTTGCACTTTGAATCCATTGTTAGGAGAGGGTGGAAAGTAAGATGGAAAAAAGAAAATACGAAAGGAGGTACAGTAAAAGGAACGAAAGAGGTTGCAGCTAGGAGCCGGAGGCACGCTACAAAGAACTTGAGTAATGCCTACAGTGCACGGCGTGAGGTTCACTGATGGCACTACCCCCTGAGGAGACACAAACAACAGCAACCGGATTAAATGTGGGAACCAAACACAAACAACTTCAACCATTCTGCCTAAACACTTCACACGTTTCCCCCAGCCGCATCAGGTTTCATTTTCTCTCTCTCTCTCTCTCTCTCTCTCTCTCTTTTCGTTTTCATGTCCGTCTCCTTCTCACACTTCAGTAAATTGTTCTCAGCTTGAAACTGCTCAAGCAGCAGATGTTTGTTCATTCGTCCTCATTATGCGTGTGAATACTGCCACACGTTCCTCTTGCTGAAAACCTCTAATATTAATAATGAAATGGTGTCGCCCTTCAATGGAAAAGGCCTGGGCTCTCAACTCATCCAAAGTTGATGAAATTCCTGAAAATCTTAATTTCTTCCACCTCTTCATTCAAAAATGAACTAATTACTATAAATCGTGAAATAAGAAATAACACTTTAATAAATCAGCAAATGCTTTATAAAAAAAAAAGGGGGTAACTCGTTTACTGACCACAATCATCTACGCGAAAATGTTTTGTGGAGGACAATGTCACGTCTGAAAAATTCGCAGACCTTTGGGCACAAAGGGATCGTGATGAGTCCTGTTATGAGTCTTGAAAGAAGAACAAACTAACCTAACGGTGGAGCACATAAAAAAATGATGAAAGGCAAAAGGACCTCAACACCTCATATCCATAAGGGTCACGACCGCATGGCATGGACTTGGAATGATACAAACCCAAAGGAGGGAAGGGAAAATGATCCCTAACGCCGAAGCTCGAGATGGTCGAGTTTGCGTTGCTCCTCGAAAGACGGGCACGTTCTCTTTAATTGGTTTCTTCCTGAGATCTTGCAACTAGACGCGTTTCTTGAGCAATGCCGTCGCTTGCAACTCAGCAGCGGCGGTCAAAACAGCAGACATCCACGAAAAAGGCTTCTTAGAAGTGTCCTTATTATTAATTACTTTATTCAAAAATTCACACATTCGCACGGCTCTTCATTTGCATAACAACCTTACTTAGGGCATTTCCTAGCCAGTCATAGATTCAAAACAACGAAAGAGATGACCCTAAGATTAAAATTTTCCAGAAGGCGTAACATCATTAACAATAAAAAAAAATCCATCAAAACACGACAAAATATCTTAATATCGAAATGAATAACGTTTTTATGTACTGCAACTCTAGCCTCTTCTGTCAAGAGCAATAATTAATCGTCTTTAAATGCCCACATTACAATATTATCCCTAGAAAAGAGGCGCAAAGGAGAAATAATAGAATATAAATTTCCTAATAATAGTATTGCTAGAAAGCATGTCAAGTCAAATGCCTAAATTAGAATAGGCATAGATGTCATAACGATGCAAATTCTGAGTAATTAAAACTTCTCATAATAACTATGAATAATCTCGAACACTAAATTTACAGAGGAAGGAGGTAGTACGTATTAAAGGTAAATTGTGAGAGTATCTTTCACCTATTCGTCTTCCTTATCAATGAGATTTCACTAAACGAAGAACTTTTTTAGGAGACAATTCTGGCAACGCCCAATGAAGTAAGCATTTCCTCTGATCAATGTAACCTAAAAATAAACATTTCCTCTGATAAATGTAACCTAAAATAGATGTTTTCACATGATCAATGTGGACCTCGCTAAAAGGGGTATCTTGAATTTTTAACGATTAGCGCGACTTTCCTGCAGGCCGAATGAAGGAAGCGCCGACAGAAAGGAGCGAGCGACCTTTTCGCAAGCGCATCTCCGTCCTACCGTCCCTACCCCCCCCCCCCCTCCCCCCTCCTGTGGTCGCACTGCGGACGTCTACGGTTTCCTAATATATGGGGGCTTATGACGTCAGTGCTGTTGGCTAAATATCCGGTAAACAGAAACGGGTCGTGGCAGCCGCAAAGAGGGGATATGCAAATATGCAAATGTATACGGCTGGGCTTCATTCATATTTCTCATAGCAACTTCGGATTATATCTTCCTAAAAATAGACGGTATCCATGGCAACATCCGATGAAATCTTCTGTAATCCTTCCCCGGCGTAAAATGACACAAAATTGCTTTGCAGAACAATAAAACCTATCAAAATATATTTCTAAAATTTTAGGTGTTTGTTTTACTTTTTATGTCCTGTTTGCAGTAAATTTATTAATCGCTTTCTATACATAAAAACAGGTCTAGCTTTAAGCGACGTCGTAAAATATGGAACAGTGTAAAAGAATTTGTAATCACTTTGTGGAGCATTTCCAACTAATCTATATATATATATATATAGTATATATTCTTTATACTGTGTGTGACCGAGACACTTATTGATTAAAAGAAAAATAGAAAAAGAGGAAGGTACAGAATCTCCGTTTTGCTCCTTCAAAATCTGCAGCTGCTTTTTTAGTTTTCTTTCTTTCTTTCTTTTTTAAAGCAAGAGCAAGGCTTGAGCGTCTTCTCTCTCCCGATCTCCTGGCCTAAGCAAAAAAAAATAAAAATAAAAAAAAAGTAAAAAAAATAAAAAAACCAGGGTGCTCAAATTATTACCGAGGCCGCAGTTCAAGTAGTTTGTAAATAAAGTGACACCGCAACTTGTTCAAAAATATAGCGACATAGCAATGAAATCGCTGTATTTAAAAAGCAGATATACAATTTTCTGCAATACAGAAGAATAGAATACAGAATTGAGGCCAAAAGGCCAAGCGCTTGGACTTATGAGGTCATTCAACACTGAAAAGGAAACTGACAGTAAAAAGAGTTTGAAAGGTGTAACAGGAGGAAAACCTCGCAGTTGCCAAATGAATCTTAATAGGAAAGAGTGGAAATAAGATGGAAAAAAAAATAATATAAACGGAGGAACAATAAATGGAACGAGAGGAGTTGCAACTAGGGGCAGAAGGGACGCTGCCAAGAACCTTCGGGATCGCCTACAGTGCACTAAGGTGCACTGACGGTAATACTCCCCTGCGGGGCTGCAGTATTGAAGATAGTAAATAACTTGAGTGCTTCACGGTAAATTTTATTAATTTTTCTTAAATATCCCTTAAATACATATTTATTGAATTTCTTCAATCATTGATGCACATTGACAATCAAATTTCAATTTTACAACACTACAGACAACACCAAAAAAATGGAACGGGGGAAATTTGTCTAGGACTAGCATAACCCAAACCGTTGGCGAACACCAATAATCTTAAGATATAAACCACTGGAAAGATACATATTAAACAAACACATCAGCCAATACCTAAACAATGCTCTCAAAATTTGCAGCTACTGTGATTCCAACACCATCAACCTCTCATTTCGAATATAAGGATCTGCCCTCTCTCACCCGATTCATTTTCTCTTCGTTCCTGCCTCTGGACTGGTCTGCCTAAACTCTATAAGCAGGACGACTCACTCTATTTTCGTTCATTAAGGACGAAAAATCATTCTTGTGCCTATCTTTCAAACCCTACCATTCAAAATTCGTATTACGCCAAATAATAACTATGATCCTTTCATTTCAATAACAACTTTTCATTATGTCTTCATCACTCGCTAAATTTCATCACTAGATGGCGACCAGCAACTGCCAATCCAACGTGAGCGACCCTCCTCTCTCTCTCTCTCTCTCTCTCTCTCTCTCTCTCTCTCTCTCTCTCTCTCTCTTGATGACTGAATGAATTGCTTCCGAATGTGTCCACCTAATAACGCCCGCTGATTGTGTCAAGCCGAAAGCCTCATGTAGTGATGGCAGTGCTTTCTGAACACTTGGTCTGGCCATTACAGACGCCAGTCAGAATCAAAGAAAGACTCGAGTGAGAAATCAAAAATAAATCACTAAACTTCTTAATGAAATTTATAACTAACTGGTTGTTCAGCAAATCTGTTTCCACGTAATTCTATTTTTCTCAATATATTAAATTTCATATCCCCTCCCTCCAACGTAGCAAAGTTCTGGATACACACAAACATGATTAATTCTTCCCGAAGTGTCGAAGAATCAAACTATTTTTTTTATATTAATCCACAACCAAATAAGAACAAATAATCGGAAGATTTACTAAACAATATACCATGAGCCCTCTCGGACTTGACGAAAAATAATATCAGTTCATCAAAAATTATTTATGAATATTAAATGTATATTGCAATAAACACTTAAATAATTATAAAGCAAATTCTAACCAGTCTACTTACCATTCGTACACATCCGACAACGATGTCAACTACTGCACGTCAGGTAAATCCAGATTTACTCAGGTTATAAATCACCTCTCTCTCTCTCTCTCTCTCTCTCTCTCTCTCTCTCTCTCTCTCTCTCTCTCTCTCTCTCTCTCTCTCTCTTTCAGTAACCAAATTATTGTCAGTGACCGCAAAATACTCTCTATCTTCGTTCTAAACCGATCGTACCTATCCGTGATAAATTATTACATTTATATGCTTCTTTGTAGCTGATGGCGATCCAAGATGTTACTCTTGGGATATCATGGCTCGCGTTTTGCCGGTTATTCATACACATACTGGGCCCCATGTGTGACGTTTGTGTTTTGTATGAACAAACACTTCGTATCTCGTCCCGTCCCAATATCCAACTTTGGATAATTTTGTTTGTTTGTCTGTATGGTGTTTTTTTACTTTGCATGGAACCAGTGCTTAGTCAGCAACGGGAGCAACGGCTTTACGTGACTTCCGAAACACGTCGAGAGGGAACGTCTGTCAACAGCAATACACATCTCTCACGCCTCAATGGAATGCCAGGGAATCGAGCTCGTGGCCACCGATGTGGCAGGCCAAGACCATACCGACCTCGCCACTGAGGCGCTGAAACTTTGGATATTGGTCACCTCCCATCCCTTTCCCGGGTGAAATGTCGCTCACATTGACGACATAATGACGTCACCCACACTAACAAAAAAACTATAACTCGGCACAAAACGTCAGCAGTAAAACCACAACAGCTGAAGGCTTCAGGTATCGTGCCATAAATGCATTTCACATACGGAACCCATTAACGACCCCAACAATAACAATACATAAGCACAAGAGGTAAAAATTCAGCTGCCAACATACCAAGTTGTACAGACGACTTCCCGATGAACCAAAGCGTGCGCTGTCTAAATATGTATTTATAATTTTAGAGGTGCTAAAGAATTTACTCTTTAACAAAAATGTGTCAACTTCAGAGGTAAAAAAGAATACAAAGTGGGGACCAATAATAGAGGACTGAATAAAATAGTGGAAGAGGGCCGAGGGATTCTCAATGATTCAAAAGCCTGAGTCACAACTGATAAGAACTTCAAAGAGATGAAACCACATACAACACAGACACAATGTTCAGTATTTTACCAATATTTCTATTCTTATTATTAAGAACTTTTAACGAGACCACATAGATTTATCTTTATATGGAAACTGACAACAGAATACGGTAGTCAAAGAAGTTGGACGGCTTAAGTGAGAAAAGGCCGAAGGAAAGGACTACTGCACCAGATCCGGCTGCGAGTACTACTACAGCTAGACCGAAAAGTGAGGCCGAATCGGTACCAACAAAGGAGTCGCTAGCGTTGAGCCGAGAGATATCAGAGATATAAGCCGAACAAAATGATTACGATGCATCTATAAATAACACTCACTGCCGTGGCCGTTTCATTAGCAAGAGACAGAACAATTTTAAAACACATGCAAAAATTGTGAGCGAGATTTTCAAAGTAGTCTGTATGCACATATAAATGTGTTTATGTAAATGCTGACGAGTTCACAAAAAGAATAGAGAAGAATTTGTATTTATTTTCTTATACAGTAGCACTCCAGCCAGCTAACTCCAGGGACTTTATTAACTTTTCCTAGTGTAATACAAGCCAATTTGGTCGACAGTATGTGAAGAGTTAATCTTTACACAAATATATGTGAAAAAATAATTATATAAATACACGAAAAAAGAAAATACATACATATATATATATATATATATATTATATATATTATATATATTGTACATTACTTAATATATGCTTAAAAATCACAGTAGATGCACATGACTTCATTATAGCATAAGCGATTATCACAGGAAAATGACAGGCAGAAGGTCAGTACCAAGCGCTTTCTCCTGTTTATTGTGAGCCGACGATGCCAGAATAACAGGAGAAAGCGCTTAGAACTGACCATCTGTCCGTCATTTTTCCTGTGGTATTTACTATGTGTGATATATATATATTATATATATATAGATATATAATATATATATATATATAATATAAGAAAGATATTGAGAAAGCGCTTAGAACTGAACCTTCTGGCCGTCATTTTTCCTGTGGCAACAATTCCAAAAGTAGCTACTTGGGAGGTAAATTGCAAATCCCACTGTCATCTGGGAAAGAACTGGGAGGGGACGAGTTCCGATGTATTAGATCACGCGGTAAACAAACTTCAAGCATGGGAGCAGTATGCGTATGAATTAAGTAGCAAAATGAGAGCCATAATATTCCACGAATAACAACTTCGATCTCCAACAGGTATAGAAGAAAAAAAAATATTATAATCATTTATGACAAACAGACATAGAGAGTAATTTACGGTCTCTAACATAAATTGGGTTGAAGCAGAGAGAGAGAGAGAGAGAGAGAGAGAGAGAGAGAGAGAGAGAGAATGATTTGATTCCCAACCCAAAACGACAGCTATCCGCCCACACGAAAGAGAGAGAGAGAGAGAGAGAGAGAGAGAGAGAGAGAGAGAGAGAATGCCACAAGACTGTTGGTCCAGGAGGCGAACGGCAGACGAAACTTGTGACCCTGGGAGGTTGGCGTAGTTCCCGTTAAAGAATGATTTAATGTGAGGTCAGCCAACCTGACGAAGGGCTACGTAGAGTAAGGGGAAGGGGGGGGAGAGGGGAGGCGAGTGTCACGGGTAAGGGGTGGTTGAATGGCGTGTGCCACGTGCTTGGCAACGGGTCCTTCATGTCATGACGATCGATATGACAACAGAGTTAGTGGTGGCTACGTGGGGAGGGGGAGGGGGAGGGGGAGGGGAAAGGGGAGGGAGCAATTGGTGCCAGTCGTAGGCCAGACATATTAATTTCTGGCAAGAGTCGAGTAAATGTTGCGGTTTGTAGATCTTACAAATACCTACTCTCAACAACCGTTAAACCCATTGAGCCCGAGAAGAAATTCCTCTGACTGAAATATATATAATCCTACAAGTATTCGAATAAACCTGTCAAATAACAATGACGACAGAGCAACGCCTGAACATCAAAGGAAATGGTAATCACCGGCCTCTTGTTTCTCGTCCTGACTGTAAACTACGCCTGAAGGTTGCCTCCCCTTGACTTTTTGCTTTTTATATCAATGCCCTTTTAGAGAGCACTCTCGAGAATTACCGTATCTCACAAGAACATCACACCACCACGGCCACATCACGGTGTGATATGTATGCTCCCAGTTCCAAAGCATACTCCACACTGTCTCCTTTCTGATGGGGTTTCCGAGAGTTAGAATCCGTTGTATTCTCTGGGTATTTTCGTCATCCTGAAAGTAAAAATAGCCGGCTAAAACGTGTCAGACTTTTCTTGACGACGACCCAGTCTGATTTGGGAGGCTTCGCCTGTCTCCACTGTGTTCGCTGAAAATGTTATGCCTCAGGCAGGCACTTCCTCAGATAATGAAAACGGACTTCGTACTGAGTGAATGAATCACACATGCATACGTATGCATGTATGTACACACATACATAAACATACAATATATATCAATATATATATATATATATATATATATATATATATATATATATATTACATATACGTTTATGTATATATGTGTGTGATATATATATATATATATATTATATAATATATATATATAGATAATATATTACCAAACTTTATATATAATACATTAACCATACATAGTGTATAGATACATATGTATGTATATAAGATTGTATTTACCCCTAAAAGAAGTAATTTGAATTATTAGTAAACACGACACCACAATCTAGGTTTATGAGCCGTGTGAGCCCATCGGTCTAGAATAAGCAAGATAGAAAACATTGAAATGCAATGAATGCATATTCTGGCATAGTAAAAAAAAAAACTTTTAATAGGAACAGATTCTGTGAATGACAGTGATTAAAAAACTATAATAATTACTTTCTTATAAGTGCAAGTTCATTATAAGTAACATTGATGTATAGCACACTAAATGATCAAAGACAAACTACTCTTGAAACCTATGACCTCTAAAGAACGGAAAATGACAGTGAATACTGAAAGATACTTCGTTGCTAATCAACAAACCGTCAAGGGTAACACATTCGGATTTCAAAGGGCTACTTTCAACCTTGACGGAAGAGGACGACCGCATTTACACAAACTTGAACGGAAGATGTCATCTATCTTTCACCGGTCAGTAAAGCAGGAAATTCACTCACAAAAAGCAGCAGTTAAAAATCAAGAGAAGCTCTCCACGTGAAAGGAATTCCTCAGCTGAAAGATTCTCCAGGTGTACAAAAGAAAATGCCATTAATATAACTGAGCGTCAGAAGACAAAGAATGTTCGTTTCATATTCATTCGCAGATTATATTAATGACGAGTGATAATTAAAACTCAGACTAATGTTCATATTCATCCCGACAACTTTGAAGTTCCTCATTATACAGTTCCATTAGTTAATGATCAAGAGGACAAAAAGTTCCCGTCTCAAATGGATGCTTTCATCAAGCGAGACAAGAAGACACGCTAAACAAAGGACTGCCATACTAACGAGTTAGAAACAAAACTCAAACCCACTAAAAGAACATTATACGTATGGTAGTGCACACACACAAGCAAGCCGATAACAAGAATAGGCGAATTCTTAAGAAGTAAGATATAATATGAAATCCGAAAACCTAATAAGCATAATGCGTCTATTCCTATGGGAGGTAAACATACTCTTCAAGGCCTCCTCTTTCATATAAGGGAGTGTATTAGCACTTCTTGGATATTCTCATAAAGCGCGAAAGGGAAGAAAACAAGTGAGGACAAGAGAGAGGTGAGGGGGAGCAGGGAAATGGGTAAAGGCGAACAGAAGAGAAGGGAGAAGTTGATATAGGAATATACGATAAGACGGGAATATGAACAGATAGAAGACAGATTAAAACGTTATTATTCCAAGACTAAAGTTGGGAACTCGAGGACATGAATAGAGCTGCTATTCAGAAGGAAAAACATACCAACAGGAAGGAGAATCGCCCAGGGCTCATTAAGGCGCAAACAGACAGGGGAAAGAAACACGACGCTGGTTAGTCATAGACACAGAAGGAACAATCACAAGAAAGATGAATGTTTTGAGGACATATCTATAGGTAATATGAAATATATCTGCTATAAAAAATAACAGCTATTCAGTAGGGAAGAAATAAGCTTAAGAGAAAATTATAGCAGGCTAAAAAAGAAACGAATATACCAAGATGATCCCAGGGGTTCAAAAGAGGAACAGGATCAATGGGCGAGGTCACTGCAAACAAACCGTGCATAATTCATGACCCGATTAAGATCCAGCGGAACCAACCTGATCATCAAGTAAAAATCAAGCGGAGAGACGCGGCAAGATCGAGCTTCTAGATAAGACGAGTGTGAATCTATGCAGGCAACAAAAATGGTCTGTCCTCAAGAGAAGGAAGAAGAGATAATGAGTAGAATGCAAACACGAGAATATATGCTCACTTTCTTTAATTGCAGAACAAAGCAAAGTTTCTAAAAGTATTGAAGACCAAACCCATAGACAAAATCAGAGAGAGAGAGAGAGAGAGAGAGAGAGAGAGAGAGAGAGAGAGAGAGAGAGTATGGGGGGGGGAGGGTTCGAGGAACTAAATCTTGTTAGAGGAAGCAAGTCTCCGGTGAAACAGTATGCCATCCAGTGTAAAGCCTGTCTCACGAGATCTTATGAACAAGCACATTCACACACACAAAGATATTTATACTATATATATATTATATATTTAAATATGTACATTTATGTGCATATATAGTACTTGTGTTACATACGTATATACATATACACACGTATATATAATATATTTATACATTTATGTATATATATGTATATATGTGTGTATATACATATTTATATATACATAAGACAATCTACGAAGGACAGAGAAACGATGGAGGTCCACAAGGCCTTTCGACTTCTTGTCCTTTAATTAGCAGTAAAGAAAAGTTGAAAGGCTTTGCAGAACTCCATTGTTTCACTTTCCTTCGTGGATTTTGTCTTTATTCATATATTCAATACGTTCCTATTTTCGTGATTCAGTTATACATTCATATATACATATTCACATACACACGTAATATAGATACATGTATATATGCATGTATGTATGTATAATATGAGAGAGAGAGAGAGAGAGAGAGAGAGAGAGAGAGAGAGAGAATAGCCACCAATTCGCAACACAAACAAACCAGCTGAAAGACAACAAACCAGGCATTGAAAGACGACTGCCAAGTGTGAGAGGTGTCTGATTTAGTCTCTTTCGACTGGACAAACAGGTCATTCTGGCGACTTGAATTAATTACGCTGATCGAGTTGATTTCCCAAGCAGTGTTCAAGCACAAACGGCTTACTCCTAGGAGCACATGCACGTGCTGACATAAGTAAGCCTTTATCTAACAACGAGAAACAGTCACAATACAATCTTGCAGTCATTAATCTGCGTTGTTGGACTTCAATGAATAATACGTACACCGACTTTATATTTAGAAGCCCTTAGTTAGATGCACTTGCGGAAAGATATATGCATGCAATGTATGTATGTATGCATATATGCACGCCCAATGTAATGTATGATAATTGGCCCATAATAAATAAAATAACTTATACATCCAAGGGTACATCTGATTTATAAACTCCGATTATATAAATATATAGATCTGTATATATATATATATATATATATATATATACATATATATATACATATATCATATATATTATATATATATAATATATATATATATATCACTCCGGCCTTACTATTTGGTGAAAGGAAACTATAGTAGGTCCATTTCCCTATGTTCAAATACAGCCGAATCAGACCGAAACAAGTAATAACTAATACATATTGTCATCTACAAAGAAAAGAGAAAATAGTGAAGGGCTTGAGGTAAAATATGCTATTTAGAAAATAAAACCTCCAACCCGTAGCTAAGTAAATGAGGCATAATTATGAAATTCAATACATGAGGCATAATAAAATTAAATAAATGAGGCATAATAAGGAAATTAAATAAATGAAGCATAACAATTAAATTAAATAAATGAAGCATAATAATGAAATTAAATAAATGAGGCATAATAATGAAATTAACCCGTGGAATGTGTGCACAGATAAATTTTGAGTCTAAGGAATGGTTAAGAAAAAGAAAGAGAAAAAAAACGTTCAAATGGTTCTTCAACTAATAATGCGCCACCTTTACATTTCCCGCAAAGGTATAAAATTACATATCTGAAATTTAGGATCATGTCAAGATTAGCGAACCCGCTATTTTTCAAGACAATATTATACCACTCTGATTCATATACGTATGTATATTAACTATATATATATATAGTATGTATATATATATATATATATATATATATATGTATATATATATTATATATATATACGTATATGTGTGTGTGTATGTGTATAAAATCAAAGTGGTATAATATTGTCTTAAAAAATAATGGCTTCGCTAATCTTGACATGATCCGAAATTTATTAGTTCCCTTAAGTCATTACGGAATCTTGGTAATCTGCTTAAAAAAAATTAGCAGGAACGAAAGAAGGATTTAAGAAAGGAATGTTTGTGGGGGGGGGGGGGGGGGGGGGGGGGGGGTTTCCTCGATAAACCTTACCATACGAAACATCACTAGCCCGTGGTGTTGTGGATATTTCTTTCAGTTTGTATTCAATTCAACCCCAAAAATGCGCAATTCCGATCGTTCCCATCTACACAACTTTATCTATATATCTTTAACAGGCTTCCTTTGCATGGAAGTGGGCGTTCACCCTGCTGCCTGCCTGTACGTACGTAAGTATATATGTATGTATGTTACTCGTCTACTGAACACTTCTGTACCACAAACCTGCTACCACTTGTTATGTATCATAATCCTGTATTCCATTGCAAAATAATGAACTGTAACCTCGTGCACTGTACCATTCAATAAAAATGGATCGAAGTCAATTGGTGCCAAGTCCACTCCCCCTATCCATTCGTAAGTCATCCGTTTTTGTTTCCCAGTCAGAAAATCCTACCAAACACGTTTTTCCCAGTGAGGAAACCGATTTGTCGTCACAATGTGAGCAATGGCGTAAGTTAATCAAGCCTGGAATGCAACCCGGGCATCACTTCATATAAAAATAAACTTTGCATAGAAACTTCGATGAAAATCCTCTAAAAGTAAAGAGCAAAAACACACATCGAAAGCACTTCAATGCAGAGGCCGAGCGTGGGTGTCAGCTCTCCACTTAGTCCGATAAAGGATGAAAAAGGCGAACGAGGAAAGGAAGAAAACGCTGCCTCACCCACCAGAAAGGCGAGCCCTAGGGGTGAGAAGGAGAGGAGGGCTAGTCTCATGTCCACCTGCAGTGGATGAACACTCATTCTACGCCCACTTTCACAACATTCATCTATGAATTCACCTTACTTGTTGCATATTCGTACGCTATCCCCTAACACATACGCAAACGAAAACATATAAATATAGTAGAGACAGCGCAAAGGAGGTGGCCAATTGCTTCTCTTTCCGGAATTAAGCGCTCAGTGACGTCACACGGTGACTCGCACTCTCGCAAGCCTTGCTCACTCATTGGCTGAAATGAATGAAGACTGAATCAGGGAGGCAAGGGAGGAGGGCGGCGGAGGTTGAGGGAGGGAAAACAAGGTAGAGAGAAGATTAAAGGAGAGACTGCGTGGGTGGAATGTTGCCATGACATGAGGGTTAAAAGTGGTTGAGACGTGAGTTATGAAAGCACGGTGCTGTTTACCAGACCCAGAGGCCACTTCTCTAAATAACCATGTAAATAGCACACGTTAATCTTGAGAGTCGACCAAATACTTGAAACCATGCGCCAGCAACGCCGAAAGAAGACCATACATACATGTAGGGCATTTATTTATTTTAATATGACGTACTTCTTGGGATTGATTTATAGATTTTAGGCATAATGCCAAGCACTGTGGGATAACAAAGGCCAGTCAGCGCTGAAACGGAAATTGACAGTAAAAGGTTTGAAAAGGTGTAACAAGAAAACCTCGCAGCTGCACTTTGAATAAATTGTTAGGAGAGGGTGGACAGTAAGGTGGAAAAAAGAAAATCTGAACGGAGGTTCAGTAAAAGGAATGAAAGTAGTTGCAGGTAGGGGCCGAAGGGACCTTGCAAAGAACCTTAAGTAATGCCTACATTGCACCGCATGAGGTGCACTGACGGCACAACCTCACAACGGAGGCATTTCTTAGGAGAACTTTTCATTTCTTCTCTCTTACGACGATTATACCATTCAGCAAAAACCAACATTTCATATGAAGTGCATTAAAAGATAAGTTAATACGCGATAAGAGCACCATTCTACTGTAGACCCAAATAGTTTATCCAACTTATACGGTGCACTGTAGGCATTACTTAAGGGGATTTGCAGAGTCCCCTCGGCCCTTGGCTGGTACCCCTTTCTTTCCTTTGGCTGTATCACAGCTCACATTCTCTTTCTTCCATCTTTGGTTTCACCTTCTCCTGGCAATCATTTCATAGCGCATCTACGAAGTGTTCCTCCTCTTACATCTTTACAACATTTTTACTCTTCATTTCCCTTTCAACGCTTAGCCTTTGGCTTAAGTTTTATATTCCATCCCATTCCAGAAAGTTCATCTGTGTAAAAATAGATCAAAATTATGAAATTCAACTAAATAAATGAAGGTTTTAGGGCCAAACGGGGTCCCACGTCGTTACCTAACCCTGGCCTTAATTAACTAGAATTG
Source organism: Macrobrachium nipponense (assembly GCF_015104395.2). Taxonomy (NCBI): domain Eukaryota; kingdom Metazoa; phylum Arthropoda; class Malacostraca; order Decapoda; family Palaemonidae; genus Macrobrachium; species Macrobrachium nipponense. The sequence goes on along the minus strand of NC_061089.1, from coordinate 38,726,886 downwards.
AAGGCTGTAAGGCACGGCAGTTTTTTTTTTTTTTTTTTTCGCCATTCACTGTCACATCTTGACGAGGTAGCTCAGAGCAAGAGCCGGTGATGGCCAAGACCAGCTAAATCAACAAAACTGCCCCATTCCACATCATCAGTTTGGCCCCTCTTTTTCACCATCAAAACAATTTCTTTACCTTTTTGTTTGGTTTCATCCAGCTGTCATGAACTTGGATAAGTGTAGCCGGAATTCAATGACCACGAATTAAGACGTTTGCACTTATTACGAAAATACTAATATCGCTCTGTGCAGTGTTCCTTCGAAATTGCTTTTAAAAAATCATCAGACGCAGCGCATATGCCAAGATTCTTCTCCAGAAAACGTGAGATTTGCAGACTGCACTCACACACAAAAAGATCAAATCAATTTCCCTCCACATTCCTCCTATGAATAATTCACTTAAGACTTATCATTCTGTGGCTGACTTGGTTTCACGATCGTGACATTCATGTATGCAAATACTATGCTCATGCAACACATCCCTTTCTGACAGCTTATAAGTAGCTCTAGTCCAAGCCGAAAACCATAACAAAATCCAGATCTGGCTCCAGCTATGCTGGTGACTCAGTGACCAGCGCTTTCGCAACATCACCTTGAATATAAAAACCTGGTTCAGATCCATCACAAAATACAAGCTACCGAGGAGTTTTAGAGGGAATTAAAAGAAGGCACAGTGTTTGTTCGTTTGTTGTTTGTATGGTATTTTTACGTTGCATGGAACCAGCGGTTATTCGGCAACTGGACCAACGGCTTTACGTGACTTCCGAACCACGTTGGGAGTGAACTTATCACCAGAAATACACATCTCTCACACCTCAATCGAATGCAAGAGCATCGAAATCGCGGCCACCGAGGTGGTACGCCAACACCATACCGACCACGCCACTGAGGCATAGTAAACTGGAGTAACTGACAACCAAACGTATAAATGGCCCCAGTTCTATCTACCGAAACAAGAGCTGCAGAGAATGAACGTCCCGTAAAACGTAAAGGATACAATGCTGCAACCAATGCACACAAACTAGATAATGCAGATCTAAACCTCAAAAACCTTACGCTGGAGAAAAACCAAGTCAGACACAGGACCTGAGCTATGCATGATTTCTGCTGATAATACAGTCTGAACAAGGGCAGTCGAAGGAACTGTAGTTTAACAAAACTGTCAGATTGATCCACAGACGTTTAGCCCAACAACTCCGTCAATAAACATACTTTAAACTGTAGTGTCCACATATCAGTAATCAAATTCCTCCCCAAGCATATACTAGTTCACATAGAGAAGTAAAATCGTGCTAGTGTATCTAAATTACCCAAACCAAACTTCCTGAAATAAATAAGTAGAACAAAGAAACTAAATTCCACCTTTGAGAACAAACAAATAAAGGAAAAGCAACTAAAGTGGAAATAACTCATAAAAACGGCAGAAAATGTAATGATTTTTGAGACATAGAAGTGATGAATAATAAGGATAAAGAATCTAACATAACTATCTGACATAGGAGCCCATGGTATTTGAAAGGTGGTTTAGTAAGGAAGACTACGGTCTTCTGGCAGGAATAACACCATAATGCAGCAACATAACAATGGCTCAAATTACAGAGGGAAGCTGCTCTCCACCCATCTCTACTTTCGTGATAACTCCAAAAATACTAACACAAGTAGACCTTCCTGGGTTCCAAAATAAAAACCACTTTTTTACTTGAAAATATTACGCAAAATAAAAAGAAATGGCTAAGTCCCGAGATATTTGTATAAGGGCAAACAAAGAGGTGACAGATCATTATTCAGAAAGTGTGTGCCGGAAAAGTTTGGTAAACAAGAGGCTCAATTTTCGGGTAGCGCTCTGGCATGGGATTGCTCTCCCACGTATGCCCTTTCTTATCTACGGTTGACACACACCTCAGTCCACTAACCCTCAAGTACGCAGTTTCCTAAAGTCAACACAGGCACAAGAGGTATCAACAGAGCATGTCTATGACGATTCGGCATCGTCTAAGGTACGAACTTGAGTCCTCTCACAAGTAGAGACGAGTAGGATACCGTTTTACAAGTGAAAGTTTCAGAAATTTATGTGTGAGTTTTTGCGCAACGTGTAAAAAACCTATAAAACGTCTATGCTTGACTTAGGATATTTGATAACTCAACATGTAAGAGTTTCATCCATTCAGTTGACCTTAACGAAACTCATTTCTTTTGCAGACACTTTTACAGTAGCACATTGCATTTTACGCGACAGGGAAGGCGTCTGGCAGTCGCCTTGTCAACGAAATAATCAACGCTCTCCAACACGCAAAACCTCTGAGAGAGAGAGAGAGAGAGAGAGAGAGAGAGAGAGAGAGAGAGTTTTCTCCCTCAAATATACAGAGTTGGATAGTTGATTGTCGTAGCATGAGACTTGTCATCGATCTGCCGGTATCGCGGGCAATTCTCTGCCTTCATACTGAGGACATTTCTTACGACGAAAAACGAAGGCAGACGCAGACTTGGTTTCCTGACTAGAAAAAAACTGAAGGCAACAGTCGGTGACATCTACATTTCTTCGGAGTTCATAGACCATTGTATTGACAACCAGTCTCTCTCTCTCTCTCTCTCTCTGTGAGTTTCTATCTTTGGAACAAATCCGCTCTATTTCCATATCAGGTCGGGTGGAAAAATTGTTTGTTAAACTAAATATTTCGTATAAATAGTTTTGCGTTTCCCATACAATCCATTCTATAAATACATCCAAAATTGTTAACGTTGATTAAACGCTTATTTGCTTGACAAGTATAAGTATCGAACGTGCGCTGTGATACATCTCCGCGAGGTGATCGGTTGAGATATGATCTAAAGATAAAAATAGACTTTCAGCCGACACTATTTTTCTTATCTGTTTATTTTGACGAGAGGCTGCATTGCCTTAAAGCAGAATACCAGGCTATGTACCTCCAAGTCAACCTCTGCGCCTGATGTTTAAAGCAGATGTTGCATTACACAGCCATGAGCAGAATGTCAAGCCAGGCCACAACCGCAAGCTTGCACTATTGGGTATGAAGGGTTCCAGAGCACTTGGCGTAAGGAGGAGGCAGGCGTCGGGCCCGCCTCTCTCTCTCTCTCTCTCTCTCTCTCTCTCTCTCTCTCTCTCTCTCTCTCTCTCTTTGCGTGGCTACATTATATGGCACCGGAAAGCAAGCTGAACCCGGCACCTGTTCATGAAAGGCTGGGAATGTTGGAAGTTCAAAGCGATATCAAAAATGGGCGGGCAACTGAGCAACAAAGCTTTTCCATGGTACTACGGCGTAAAACACGAAAATTCCAATATCCCTAAAAACCAGAGGCGGCGTGCAAGGGGAACGAGGCTGTTTCAGAGAGAGAGAGAGAGAGAGAGAGAGAGAGAGAGAGAGAGAGAGAGAGAGCAATTCCAGGCTACCATTTCTGAGCTCGGGAGATCAGGAGGGAATAAGTCTTGAAAGCGCCAGGGATCTGCCTTAGGAGATAAGGGGAGTTGTCCAGATGGTCAGATAACACAGAAGGAAATTTTCGCAACAGAGAGAGAGAGAGAGAGAGAGAGAGAGAGAGAGAGAGAGAGAGAGAGAGAGAGAGAGAGTTTCCCCGTGAAACAAATGAAAATAGGACAAGAAGACGAAACTACAAATCAAAACACGTGCTTGAAACTATGGTTCCTGTTCATCATCCTGTTCGTTCAATTGTGAGCTTACAAGTGTATAAGACAAGGTGGAAAGATTCCATCCCAGGCATTGGCATCATTTCAACAAGGCACGTTTCGGGCGGATTTTGATTCCACGAAAGAGCCGGGGTCGTCTCGTCTGCGGAAGTATTCAGTTCGCCTTCTGTATTGATCTGTTATAGTAAGAACAACAAAGAAGTTGGAAGAAGGTACTCCGAAATGGAGAAGGCATAAGCTGCATAAAGCAATATGCAGAGGCTCACTGATTATTGCAGCTGTATGTATGTATGTATGTATGTATGTATGTATGTATGTATTATTATATATATATATATGGATATATTATATATATATATATATTGTTTAAGATTTAGCTAGAACCAAGGAAAGAAATAGTCTTTTACCCAAGTTAAAGCATCTATACTAGTTGCCCCTTCGAATCTGGAGGAATCCCATTCTCCTTTTTCTTTTGAAAAACTATCTCTTCTCCCATTCGTTGTTGGAATTACCCCCTACAGGGACTGAAGGCGGGGCTTACCAGGAGAGAGCTTCAAAAGGCCTTGAACCCAAGAGCGGACACCTCAGAAGAAGACCAGACCTCGGCGAGGTCAGACCATTGGCCCCTTACCAGACGCCACTGGCCCCCCCCCCCCCTTCCTGGGCCTGGCTTTCCCATGCTTTGGGAAGCCCAAGTATATTTTAAAAGTCCATAGTGTCGAGACGTCAAGGAGAAGACAACCAACATCATTACTAAGGTACTGTAAGGGAAGTTCCATTTCAACCAGGGAATTGTTTTTACCTTTGTCTGTATTTCATTTCCTTTTTCCAAGGCGACTTGTGCAGTGTTTCATTCCTCGCCCCCCCATCTGGGCTCAATTCTGTAATTACTCCCCTGTGATACTAGTAACATTCCCCTAGTGAATTTATGCCACAAAATAGTTTCTGCTGTGTAAATTTCCCAGTCATTTCATTCCCCCATAAGTGGCCTTTTGATTGAGAGAACATAGTAAGTAAAGTTCGCTCTCGTGTGCCCCTTGCCTTATGCCTATGTCCTCTATTTGCAGACAAACGCTGTGCCTGGCTGTGGTAGGACTTGGAAATCCTTTGAAGCTTGCAACTTTGATCTGTTGCACAATTTTCCTAAAGGCATGGCCAGACTGCTCCCACCACGTGTTCGGGTGGACTGGAAGGCAGTTCACCTGCCCTTGTGTTCCTGGACCTCTGTAAATTTTTAAAACTAATGTCCAGCTTTTATGCAAATTCCTCCCTCCTCAGTAAAACCGGCCTTATGCCTGAGAAGTTTAGTTTTCAACTTTTTTTTCTTTGTTCAAACCCCTCGTCCTCTAGTCAAGACCTAAATTTTCAATGTAATGGTATTTTCTGGGAGGAGACGAGGTGGAATTTTGAATAATATATATATATATATATATATATATATATATATATATATATATATATATTAGTAATAACAATTAGCAAATTACTTGAAAAGGAAAAATCAATTACTGACCACAGAAACACACAGAAAAGGGAAGTTATATAATTCTTCGTCTTTGTGCATGAAAGCCTGTATGAGAGTATTTGTGAAATGAGCAACTCGCTTATCCCCAAAGGGCTAGTACTAAACACGGCGAAACTGATTCATCCACACTGGTTCTCCGTATTTAGTACTAACCTCTTAAAGGTCAAACGTATTTCGCTGTGTTTAGCACAAGCCCCTGGGAGGATCAAATGTTCATAAGTGGATTTGATCCCCCAGGGCCTATAGTAGATTCACATCAACTGTGCATTTGATGTCTAGGCCAGTCCCTTGCGACGCTCCTGATTGGCTGTTGATAAGCCAATCACAGGGCTAGAAACTCTCAGTCTCTTGAGAGAGTTCACATGGGTAGGATCTATGTTCCACCTCTCCTGAGGGATTCGTCTTTCAGGAGAGGTGGAACATAAATCCTTCCTATGTGAACTCTCGAGAGAGACTGAGAGTTTCCAGCCCTGTGACTGGCTTATCAACAGCCAATCAGGAGCGTCGTAAGGGACTGCCCTTGACATCAAATGCACGGTTGATGTGAATCTACTATAGTACTAAACACGGCGAAACTGATTCATCTACACTGGTTCTCCATATTTAGTACTAGCCCCTTGGAGGATCAAATGTATTACGCTGTTTAGTACTAGCCCCTGGGGAATCAAATGTCCTTCAGTGCATTTGATCATCCATGGGTTAGTACTATACACGGCGAATCATTCGCCTTGTTTAGTACATACAAAGACCAAGATCATTGCGCCCTATTTTTTCTAGACTAGATCCTAAGATAGGCTTTGATTCGAAGTCCTTTAGTTTCCGGCCACTCATTCCCAGACAGACCAGGGCGAGAGACGGCTATCCGGTTATGTACACGCTCCGCATTCTTATCGAGGCTTAGTCACGGTGCGTGAGCTCTCCCCCTCTACACAATCATCAGACCAGTACGCCCAAAGTACGCCCACATCCACTTCTCTACTGATTGCTGTTAAATGGTGCTACCACAACAAATTCTGTACCGATGTCTCCGTTCTAACTATTTTGTGATCAAGCCTTTTTATACCTTTCCGTCAGCGTTTTCCCATTATATAGTCTCACTAAGCACTACATTTTAATTTTTCGTTTCCAGTAAAGTTTTGGTCTAGGATCTCTAACGTTACTTAGCATAAAAATAATAAAGCTGTTTATATAACACGTATATATCCACACACTTATAATATGTAATATACAATATACATTATATATGTGTGTCATAAATTCGACAAGATAATTTGTGTACTTTCAAATACTCAGCCAAAAATAGTCAATAAACATCGATTTCTCTAAACCTTGGGAATAACTCCAATGCACACGCAAAGGGAGCAGCCGAGCTATCCATTCGGTCTTCTTGAGTGAAAATAACCGGAAAAACAATCTAATTATAACCATGACTACGGCACTTCTAGGTTAGAACCGGATCTCTTGAACTGAAGAACTTGGGCGCTTTCATTTTAGATATGCAAACTAACCGCTATTACGCGTTAACGCAAGCAACCCCCCTCCCTCCCACCACCTCCAGCTTTCCCCTTATTAGTTTTCTGTAAAAGAAAACTAATGAGATGGCTATTTGTTTGTCCTTCCGCACTTTTTCTGTCCGCCCTCAGATCTTAAAAACTACTGAGGCTAGGTGGTTGCGATTTGGTCTGTTGATCATCCACCCTCCAGTCATCAAGCATACCAAATTTCTGCCCTCTAGCCTCAGTAGTTTTCATTTTATTTAAAGTTGGATTTAGCCATGATAGTGCATCTGGCACCGCTGTAGGTGCTAAAACACAGCCCACCACCGGGCCGTGGGTGAAAGTTTCGTGGGCGGTGGCTGAGTTTCATGAGCCGCGGCTGAGAGTTTCATACAGCATTATACGCTTTACAGAAAACTCGATTGTGCCAAAAACTTCGGCGCTTTTTTACTTGTCTTTTTATTGAACGGCTCAAGACTTCCTCCTCCGCCATCCCCGATGTGAGACCCAAGAGTGAGGTCATCATAAAGGGAGACTATCAAATCTGCCTACTATATAAATTCAGAAGCCATCAGGCTCCAAACGTAAAGTATATTTCAAAATGGGATGCTTTTTATTCAGCCGTCCAACACTCATTCACGCAATAACACAGACATCAGTGGCAGATGGAATATACTACAAATTCAAAATAGAAAGGTTCTACGAATGATAAAGGTTGCACACGATAAGCTTGGAGTCCTAAGATCGTGAAAAGGACCCTCATAAAGAAAGGCGAGGCTCTATTTTCTCTAAGCTTCCCTTCTTCGTAAAAGAGAAGTGATAAAAATCTCCCTTTCATCAGGAACGGTGGTCGGGAGCCCCTTCTCTTCGCTTCTCCCTTTCCCTCCTCTTTGGGCTGTGAAAGAAGAGTTCTCATCTGAATGAAGATAATGAAGACGATAAAGATGATAATAAAGAGAGAAGGAAGTGCACAAAAGCTCAGGAACTGCGTGGGATCACTTCGACAGAATGTCGCCACATAATTCATCGCCGAACTGAACGGAAGCGAACATTTCTTCCAGAAGAACCTCTCATCCTCACCATTTCGGCGAGATTTTTCTTGCTAATGTTCTTGGGTTTTAAATGGCACCATTCGGTTCCTCTTATTCGTTGGCACTTCATTACTTCAACTTCTTTTTTTATTCATCCCAACTTGCTATTCATTGGCATTTCATTATTTTATCCATCCCAGCTTGAACCTGTATGAACACACTGCTTGGCCATCTCGTCAGCCATAATAAAAAGCATTGTGAGACAAATAAAAAACAAATAAACACCGACTCTAAATATAGCAAGAGAAAGACGCGCACTAGAACCTAATAGAGCATAAGGTGGAAAATTGCGCGTAAAACTTGAGCAACGTTTTGTGACAATCGATTCGATAAGGCTTCCTTTGGGTGTTACCTGTAGGTTCCGCACTTTTCTTTCACACTGACCAGAGAAAAGAGGGAAAACACAGTGCGTCATATATAATATATATAGATATATATATTATATATATATATATATATCTATATATATATATATATATATATTAGGGAATAGGAAAGTCAGATGGAAGAAAGAGAATATGAAAGGAAGTACAGTAAAGGGAATGAAATGAGTTGCAGCTAGGGGGCGAAGGCACGCTGCAATAAACCTACAGTAAACCGCATTTATATATATATATATATATATATATATATATATATATATATATATATATTATATGTATATATTATATATATAATTATATTATATATATATATATATATATAGCATTTATATATATATAAATGTATATATATATATATATATATATATATATATATGTGTGTGTGTGTGTGTGTGTGTGTATATATATATATATATATATATATATATATATATATATATATATATATATATATATATATATATATAATGAGAAAGAGAAAGATTTTTTTTTCTCTCTCTCACACACGATCGTACTTGGAAGTTCAACGTAAATAAAAATACACAATACGAGTTTACATCAGAATGTATTCGTGTGTGTGTGGTGGGTGTGTGGGGGGTATGTGTGTGTGTGTTGTGGCTGTATATAATATATATTATATATATAGATATCATACGTACTATATATCATAAAATACTTCACGAAGTAAGCTTCATTTCATAAGTAGGTCATAAATCCCTAAGGTAGTGTTTAAAACTTTCATTCAAATGATTGTCTGCCAATGCTTTCTTCTTATTTACAAAAAAATGATCACTTAAAACCTTTCATAAAACAAAACGTAGAGAATTTCAGTGCATAAACATTTCTTTATAGAGGAATTGTTTTAAATATCAGTTTGTAATAAGTTTTTAATAAGTAAATATACCCTTCAAACTAAAAATAACACGTAATGGCGTGAAAAGGCATTTTGCATTACTACCTGGACTATCAAACTATCCCTATTGTCATTTTTCTCAGTATGACGAAAATTAACTCTATTGCTTTCTTTTTTGGAGAAACGTGTCCCATTTTAATCTTCATACTAAAAAAAAAGTTTTGTTTTGTTGATAAAGAACGAGAGAGAGAGAGAGAGAGAGAGAGAGAGCTAGAGGACCGGAGAGAGAGAGAGAGAGAGAGAGAGAGAGAGAGATTTGAAATGGAAAAAAACGTGCAGCATATTAAAATGTCTCGTTCACCCGGTAGCTTTCATTCGAAATCGCGTTCGTTTTGTAAGCAAGCGTCCATTGATGAAAGCTTATGGAAAATGAAAAACAACAAGGTAAAACATGCGCCGAAATTTCTTCGGTACAATCGAGTTTTCTGTACAGCGTATAATCGAGGCCACCGAAAATAGATCTATCTTTTGGTGGTCTCGGGATAATGCTGTATGAGTCGCAGCCTATGAAGCTCTCAACCGGCCGTGGTGACCAGTGTTGTTGCGTTGCCAGACGCACGATTATGGCTTACTTTAACCTTAAATAAAATAAAAACTAATAAGGCAAGAGGGTTGTAATTTGATATGTTTGATGACTGGAGGATGGATGATTAACATGGCAACTTACAGCCCTCTAGCCCCAGTAGTTTTTAAGATCTGAGGGCGGACAGAAACGTCATGACGGACAGACAAAGCCATCTCAGTCATTTTCTTTTACAGAAAACTAAAAAGCAAGTTCAGGAATACTTTTAAGTATCTTATGCAATGAAGTATCATGCTGCTCTGCGTTCATAAGTAGATCGAAGCTGTGCTCAGCTCCATACAAGTGTTGGCGTGTGCTGAGCGATTCCAGGAATGGAAGGCCAACAGAGATTAGAAAATAATGGTCACTCATCACGCTACGGGTTTCACCTTAGCGCTCCTTCCTGATTTTATAACTACAGGACTACGACATTCCAAACTGGGAATTTTTCTCGTAATGTTCCAGTTACGCTTCAGAAAACCACTGTACGCAAAACGCGTATCGAGAAATAATGAGGGAAGGGTATATTTTCTAGGAATTTTAACCTGCTATATGTTAAAAAAAAAATAATTTAGCCTTGTCTCTCTCTCTCTCTCTCTCTCTCTCTCTCTCTCTCTCTCTCTCTCTCTCTCTCTCTCTGAGGGACCTAGGGCAACCCGAACAAGATGTAAGGTCTGTAAGGTCTCTCTCTCTCTCTCTCTCTCTCTCTCTCAAACACACAGACATACATGCTTCCTTAAAAACCTATCGTCTAAAGTTTCCCTAACGACTGAATTAGACAAAGGTTAGTTAGTCCAATAACAACTCATGCCAAAAGCCTTAACCAAGAACTGGATAGCAAATGCTTTCCGAAGACATCCCCTATGAAGAGAAAAGGCAGATATTGAAATATATCAGGCAGATTGGTGTGGAGCGTTTCACTGGATCCCACAAGGGTAAATGTTAATATATATATATATATATATATATATATATATATATATATATATATATATATATATATATATATATAGATATATATGATAGTAAATAAGTCATGATAGGGTATGTAGAGAGAGAGAGAGAGAGACGAGAGAGAAGAGAGAGAGAGAGAGAGAGAGGTTAGCTGGTGGTCGGCAAACACGATCCGATGCATGGATCTAGCAAACATGAGCAGAGCATTTCATCATCACTCAGCTACTGCATCAATTCTGGTTGATTGCAACAAAATCTATGCAATTGACACATACCATCGGAAAGGAAGTGATATTCACTATCACGCTAAGGGCATAGTATTGGAAACCACCATCTATACATATCCGGTGATACCTGAAATGATAGTGTGAGACACGCTATCTCTCGTCGTGTGTACTAGAGCACACATACGTTCCCACAAACAGACACATCAATCTGTATCTGTATATCACATTCTCAACCGAACCCCAAAACCATCATTAAGCCATTTTCACCTGCCAGAGATGGTGGGAGACAGATGCAAGCACAGTGATTTGTTTGCAAGCAAAGAAGAATGAGCGAGGTGACCATTTCAGCATGACAAGTAACTGATCCCGAAAGAAAAGCCAGTTAATACGAGAACGCAGCTGTGAACTAGGCATCAGGCTTGAGTAGGCCTACGGGTGCTTTGTGAGATATACGATTGGTCTCTTTACCCTCGTTTCCCAAAATTATTTAGCTGCCCTTGAATGTATTTTAATTAAAAATCAATACCAGGTAAATTCATAATCACTTTACAAACTTCATAAATATTAGAATAATATTAACTGTTATACGGAGTGATTTCATAAACAACAATAGGTAAACATTATTACTGCTACTAATAATTGAATCCAAGAACTACATTTTCCCAGCCCTCCCGAGATTATATCACCAGCAGTTTGATTTTTCCGTCCCATGGAAGCCATCGTCGATCAACACCGCTCCGGAAGCCACAGAATATCAAAACAAAGGTCGGACGGAACACTAAGGTGACCTATTCACGGAGACAAATGAGCATAATGCGCTTCCTATGGTAAGTAGGTGCACTGACAAATGACCCATAAAACGTCCGTCACGCGTTACTTTGTTGCTTTTCTCAATAGACTGCTAACAAACCCAGGAAGGAATGCTTTGTTTGTTTGTTTGTATGGTGTTTTTACGTTGCATGGAACCAGTGGTTATTCAGCAACGGGACCAACGGCTTTACGTGACTTCCGAACCACGTCGAGAGTGAACTTCTATCACCAGATATACACATCTCTCACACTTCAGTGGAGCGCCCGAGAATCGAACTCGCAGCCACCGAGGTGGCAGGCCAAGACCATACCGATCACGCCACTGAGGCGCTTCAGGAAGGAATGCGTCCAGTAGAAGAATTCTTCCTGTGGACTGCGTTCGGGGTCAACCTCCAGTTTCCATTCTTAATATTTGTCTCTTCTTGTCCTTGTCTATACGAGGCATGGTCTAGATAAGGGCATCAAGATGCCTGTGCCGTCGGCGTCTATCTTAAAAGGCCTCATTTTCTCTCTTAAAATCACACGTCTCCATCAATGTCTTCCTAGTCCCCTTCACCCAAGCATAACAGCTAACACTATTCTACAAACCCTGTGGGCAATGCTTATGGTTCTTTGCAGCGTGCCTTCGGTCCCTAGCTGCAACCCCTTCCGTTCCTTTTACTGTACCTACTTTCATATTCTTTTTCTTCCATCTTGCCTCTCCTATCAACTGATTCGTTGTGCAACTGCGAGGTTTTCCTCCTGTTACACCTTTCAAACCTTTTACGGTCAATTTCCGTTTCAGCGCCGACTGACCTCATAGGTCCCAGTGCTTGGCCTTTGGCCTAAATTCAAACTATTCTACCCCAGCCAGGCAACGTTAGTTTTGTCAAAAACTTGTTATATTGCTGAAGTGACGAAAGGTTGGAACGAGATCAGAACTGCATTGACAGCTGGACAAAAACAGCCGAAGTTGCCAAGATTCTTCGCTCAAATTCATACTAAGTCACCGACGGTAGATTGTCTAAATTAGAGATGTAATAAGGAAGTTTCAGTAAGTACATGATGTATCAGCGATCGACAGTCATATACCGTTGCTGCGATAAAATACAAACTCCTGAAACTTATCAAGTCAAAATTCAAAGCCGTACATGAAGAAAATGAGACACTTTATTGTGGTGAAGTAAGCGTTTTGTCACCCAATCCAATATCGCACATGAATTGTGTTCACAAGTGTGCGTGGGGATCATTGTGTAGGCGCACAAGTGTATACATAGACATTCATTAAATCACTGTCTAAATAGGGTCCTATCTTATCTCAATATTCTACACGGTCACACGACGGAAGACACGCGTGTGCTGAAAAACGTGTGGGATTGTGAGAGTGCACTAGCACGTAGCACGAGCCTATGAACAAATTCTCAGCATACCGAAGCCTCTCACTTTGTATCGATAACCAGTACTCCGAAATTATAAAACAAAACGGTGTGTTCAGAGCACATGGTTAAACATGCAATATGGGCAACTGGAAGCTACGTCCCTGCCCTAGGTTCAGCTATCCCAGCTGGTATAGTACCTCAAAAGGTTGACCCCTTTTTAGGTAAGGACTAGATCTACAATCGAAAATGGTGGCCTTGCTCATGTGGAGCAGCAGAAATCATTGGCAGAGGGATATTGGAGAGATATTAGGCATTGAACGTTTTGCCTCCTGGGCGTCTACTCAGGATGCCTGGCACATGACCTTGGTTAAGCGCCACTGGCCAACAGTAGGGTCGCTGGCCTTAGTCAGCTGAGAACTTGGCGTTTTGTGGAACCGCTTATCCTTCAATGCATTTAGCCAATGAATCCACAATAGCTTCAGCCAAGTAAACAAACAATCACACTCCAACATATACTACACGAATTAAACCCTTTTCCGTATAATCTATACTTAAATACTACTGCTTATGATCTCTGATAACTTTCCTTAGGTTAGACAAGTTCCGCTTAAACTCATCATAATCACCATCTCTATGTCGACACCAAACTGAGTTAACAATCGAATGAATTAATCAAAGACTGGCGAAGTGTAACAACTGGCCGTCGATCGTGATTAATTACCCAGGGCTGAAAGGCTTCGGCTTTTCTGCATACTGGATTCTAAACAATCCATTAACGACTGCAGTTTATTCATTACTTACTAATGATCCTCCTCATTTTCATTCCAGGAAATTCAAAATTCAAGCCAACAGTTGTCTTCAGTATATTTAGCAGCGAGGATATCACAATGAATATTTTTTGCGTAATCAACTATCATCAAACTTAACAAAACTGATAAATTCTTTTGAGTACAGGTTAAATATAATAATTTTTATTATAAATATATATATATATCATATATAATATATATTATTTATATATATAGATATATATGTTTGTGTGTTTCTATTTAGGAGAAACAATCAAATGATCTTTTTGTACATTAAATAAACGCGAATTAGACCATTTGTTTATATTTTTTCAGGGCGAGAGTCCTTAGAACTTTTTGATAATTCTAAGCATCGACACATACATTGTGAAGGGTGAGATCTGCTATATTAAGATTTGTCTATAAGAAATTTGTCGTATTTTCTGGCGATAATTAAAAGAACGGTGACGTGCATGTTTCGACTCCTAAAAATCACTGAAGACCAGGTAAGTACTCTCCCTGGATAGAAAGATAACTTGTGGGGTAACTACTCGCCGAATGGCAGGTCGGTCGGAAGGAAGGAAATTTTAAAGTGGGGCTCAACCACCGCCATCTTGAATTCAAGATGGCGATGGCTCAACACACGACAAAAGACCTGGGCATAGAAACTTGCAATTTTCAAATAATTCCACGTTACAGAATTCATGAGACATTATTAAAGTAATAAAAATCTAAATCCGGGTTAAGGAAACAATGGTGGCCAATGCAACGCTAAAAAAAAACACGTTTTACGTGCCAGTCATTGAGAAAACATCAATGACAAGTCAGGTGTCAAACCACATGAGAGAGAGAGAGAGAGAGAGAGAGAGAGAGAGAGAGAGAGAGAGAGAGAGAGAGAGAGCAACTGTGTCAGATCACATAATCCCATCCAGCTCCCTTTATTCCGTCACGTCCATAGAAACATGTACAGTATTTTAAACATCCAATTTCAGTCTCTCAACGTCATTGTTATTCTGTGGGTACCAAATGCTCCCGTCTACCTTCGCCAATCGCTCTCCATCTACTTTTACGAAAGGCAGCACCGAGTTCAAGACACTACAAAGATTGCTCACTAAGCTTTCTGTCTGAAGTTCTTCGCTTTCTTATGTGTTCCCCGAGCAACTAGTTGCTTGTGTTTAGGTTCTTTTTGTCTCAAAGATCGAAATCACAAGCCGATGAGGAAGGTGAATGATAAGAAAATGCGATGCAGAAATGAACTTTGATTTAAAATTTTAAAGTTACTCTATTAAAAGGTAAACTAAGAAAGACAAATAATAAACTCGTAACTATATGTTTTCTATATTATTAAATGCTTTGCATTAACATATTAAAACGTAAGACCTCAGCGAAATTTACTCGTGAAAAATCTTTAATGATAATCATGCCTGGGTCCATAAATTCATTGATTAGTTTTACTACAGTATAATGCAAGTTATAATGAACGCATTATTTTACTATTCAATTGTTACTACTATTCGTTCTGACTAATTGCATATAGCAAACAAAACTTTCACTAACTGAAAGTAGCTTCCAGATGAGAAAGTTCACAACCTAAAAGTCACAGCACAACACATTCTCGTCACAGTGTGTTGGCAACCCTGTGCAGAAGAAACCCATTTTCTCAGTCACGTCTAAAGTGAACTTTCTCTTTTAACGGAACTGTTAGAGAGAGAGAGAGAGAGAGAGAGTGCTCATGGTGTGTGACGCTAAGTAGCAAAATCATCTTCCGGCCAGCAACAAAAACTACTGAATGGAAAACCGAACGGCTACAAGACTGAAAACTCGCGGAAACTTCCTCTCCAATAAGAGAGGTGAAATATGACTTTTAGGCTCGAGATATATGAGATCAGTACAATCCAAGAGTGAACAAGCAAAAATGCGACGAAATTTCCTCGGTACAAACGGGTTTTCTGTACAGAGTATACGCAGTATGAAACACTCGGCCATGGCTCGTGAAAATTTCAGCCACGGCACGGTGGTGGCCCGTGTTGTTGGCACCTACAGAGGTGCCAGACGCACGACGAGGGCTAACTTTCTTGAATAAAATAAAAACTACTGAGGCTAGAGGGCTGCAATTTGGTACGTTTGATGATTGGAGAGTGGATGATCAACACACCAATTTGCAGCCCTCTAGCCGCCCCAGTAGTTTGTAAGACGTGAGGGCAGACAGAAAAAGTGCGGAAGGGCAGACAAATATTTACCCATCTCAGTAACTTTCTTTTCGAGCAAACTAAAACTAAGGAAAGGTGCCTTGCCACAAGCCAATTCAAAACCTACGGCTTTTTTCAAGGGGAATTCGAACAGGACAGGCAATCGAAAGCCTTTCTCTCTCCCAGACAAGAGGGAACCACAATTGAGAAAGGAGAAGGAATAAGAGGACGAAATGATAAACCCAGAGCGAATCCTAAAACCAAAGAGAATAATTAAGCGGTTTCTTGACAAACTGAAGAACGTTATAATTGGGGGAAACAAAAGGAAATAAAGAATGCCAAGTTTAACGGTGAAATAAAGCACCATTAAACTGAGGCCTGACCAGACCAAAAATTCTTGTGTCCTTCCAAGAGTGCCACAGGTCTTAGCTATTGCAGCTGTGCATCTTAATACTGCAAAATAACACTTCTCTAATCACGAAGGAGAGATCTTAAATATTTACAATATTTACAAAGCAAAGTTGTTTCGGAAAGTTAACCGTTAACTAATATTACGCCACAATATCGAATATACACGAGAACTGTCAAGGCCTGACGACACTAGGAAACATTGTTTGCAAACTTTGTTTCCAAACAATGTTTCCTAGTGTGGACAGGCCTTAACAAAACATTTTTCCTTCCACCTTTACTTTTTTTTAATTCAAATCCATGTATCAAAATAGCCAATTAACAAGTATATTCTCTCTTGCTAGATCTAAGGTCTTAGAAAACTGCAGTAGTGTGCGAAAACTCACTGACAGCATCATGACCGGATATTAAGGTCTACATCTAATCTTAAATCAAGACATACTGCCATTAATACCAGCATTCGTCGATTCTTGTTCAAGAAGTGATAACAGACAGATAAAAGCATTAACGAAATCAGTCTCAGAGAGAGAGAGAGAGAGAGAGAGAGAGAGAGAGAGAGCTGAATGGAAGGGCGGATGTGCTACAGGATATGCCCTTTTAAATCACCCCCTCCACGATGCACAAGCACACTAACCCTCTCTCTCTCTCTCTCTCTCTCTCTCTCTCTCTCTCTCTCTCTCTCTCTCTCTCTCTCTCTCTACACTTAAAGGTGTCTACATACACCTGATTCTAATGGACTGCTAATGCACGTGTTACGGGCAGAACCACCTGAATATCTATCAACCACAGTCATCACATCGCATAACAATTTGATGCGAGCCCAAATGGTTTACCAGCGCGACGTCTGATGTGCCGCACAGCTATAAAAGCATTTAAACATTTACTCTCTGACGCGGCGCCGTCTGCATGAAGATTTTTTTTTTTTTACTTTATTTACATAAAGGATATTCATCGGTGATCCCGTAGTAACAGCAAGGACGCGGCCATGGTCTAAGAAGACAGAGGACGCGGCTGCGAGTGGACGTTTTCTCGGCTTAAATGGCCTGGAGAGATGCAGACATAAATGACATAAGTCACCGAAACTGTCACACTTTCATTCTTGAGTCGCAGATGAACCCCAGTGTAGCAAGCTTCCAAAACATGAACGGCTTCGTTTACCTACACAAAGGGCTCATCAGCAGCACAATGAACCCCCCACCCATTATGTATACTGCAACATTCAACACTATCTTGCATGCACTCTTGGGCTTTGGGAAATTAATAGTTATTTCTAATGTCTCTTTCCCTTAATCTATCAAGCAATATCAAGTGTTCTTCTCATACCGCCTAACGATTCCTCATCATCCACTTTTCAAAATCCTATCATCCTCCAATGTTTTTTCCCCGTGAACACTCAACCTATCAGCCTCGAAACACACTTTTCCATCCTTTCATCTACACTAACCTTTTTGCCACCTTCGTGTATCTCTATATTTTCTTTTAATGCTCCTTATACCACATATATTATGCAAACAACTCATCTCGAACAGATTCAACCTTCTTCCCTGCAACTGCATGCTATATACACACTTCACTTCCAAAAAGGAAAGTGGGTTCGACAATCCGTTCATACATTGCCACCTTGGCTTACATCCACACTCCAAGACTTCCCAGTCTTGGCCCGCACACACCCTGCTCATTTCCTTGCTTTGCCTACTCGGTGACTTGCCTCTCTTCGATCACCTACCATTATTTGTTCATTTTACCCCAAAAATACCTATACGAATCAACTACTTCCAATCTTCCATCATCCATATTAACATTCACTCCTGCACAATCCCCGTTTGCACTTAACCACATAGCCTTGTTCTTGGAATCATTTATTCTAAAATTGTCTTCACCTGCAAACTCCTTCTGCAGCTTCCCCAAGCAGTACTATATCACTTACAAACATAAACCAGTCAACAGTTCAAACCAGTCAGTTCCCTGACCCACATCTTGACACACCAAACCAGTAACTCTCCTGTCTTCAAACTCTAACACAAGCTTTGGTTCTATCATAAAGGCTGCTAATAGATCAACGACTTATCTTCTATATCACATATCCTCAACATCCTCCACAATGCCTTTTACTAGCAAAATAGCCTATCTCACACATCTGAAGATGTTTCATGAACACAATTGACATTCACCTCTCCTGGTCTAACCCTCTACACTACGTCTATTAACCTCACACTTCACTCTGCGTCTATTGAACTCAGCCTCCACACTGTGTCTATTTATTCTTTAAAAAGTTTTCCCTTTTTCTTTCAAATACCTCGCATCATGCTTCAAAATAAACACTAGATCAACACACTCTGTCTTTTATCCAAAACCAACAGTTCTCTCTTAGTCAATCATTCTGTCATTTGTTTTATCTTTCTCGATCAAATATCCAACCACATATCTCCCTCAATTTACTAAGTAATGTCATCCTGCTGTAATTCTCTCAGTCCCTTGTATCACCTTCACTTTAATACAATAGTCTATTTTTGCCATCAGCCATTCTTTCAAAATTAGACATACCTCGCAAACCAAGGTCAACCACAACCACATCTCAATATTCCACCCGTTTTCCCACCTACTTGTGCCTTCCCACACTTGCATCATTCACCTGCCTCTCTTTTCCCTTCCACATTCAACAAATTTTCAAAACTCTCTCTCCAGTGACTGGAAGCTGCAACCACCTCATACAGAATCCCTTCATTTGCATCTCTTATTCAGAGATCCATCGGTTGATTATCCTTTCCTAAAACTAATTGCCTGAAAAGTTCGTGCTCACCTTCTCCCGCTATTTTATAACCCGTCTTCTTTTCTTGCGCTCACTTTCTTTTCCACATTCCTGTCAATCTCCAATATAACTGTACACGACCTCTTCTGTAAAGCAACAACGCCTCAGATTTCTTTTCTTTGCTAACCTCTCAATTCCCTAAGCCACGATCTAATTTTCTTATTCGCTCTTACTAACCTCCTTTTCCCACAAAACTCGCTGCTGTTCCAAGAACTTCATCGTGGCATTGTGCATAGTTCACTTACTACTTCCTCCTGTCTTGAATCCTAACCCATAATTCATCCTTTTTCCTTTACAAGCGCTTATCCTTCTCAATTCCTTCTTATGAGAAAAAAGAAAGCTGTCTTTATTTCTTTTTCCTTTCCAACAAAGCCTTTTAATTATTTTAATATTTGCGTTAATGCATAATAATTGGATATACACTGAACCACTCCTCTTGTCACCATTTTATACTTTCTACATCATTTCCGCTTCACCACGTAAACTAACTAATACTGATTCTTCCTCTTTGAAAACCATGCACTCCTAATTAATCACGCCCCTTTCCAAACAGTTTTCTAGAAGGGTCTCTTTATGCGTACCTACTTCGCGATCTCATTGTCTGTTACCTACTTTCATTCTTAAGCACAGGCAACCTTTCATATTCTCCAAACGCAGCCAAGCATATGTTAAAACTAACAACACCATTCTCTTTCACTTTCAGTCTTTTCCATTCTTTTTACCATATACACTTATTAAAAAAAAATTTCCTCCCACTTTAAATTTTTTCTTACAGCCCTGGATAAACATTTTACTCTCTCACCCGTCGCCTGAATCTTCATAATACAAGTGCTTCCCCTCTCTACCTCGATTTACAGCCACCCGGGCACAATAACTTGCTCCTTCCTACCCAGGCCTTCAGACATATTGCACTTTCACCTTTGTCTGACGAAGAGCCAAAAACATCAAGATTTCTCTCCTTAAAAAAACACGTTTCAGTCATTTCTTGTCTTCTGCACCACACTCAAGCACACTGAAAAGCGAAAACAATACTTTTATTATATTTACACTTTTTCAAATTAAAAGCACATGATATAAGGCTGCAAACACTATGCTCTCATAAATTTGGTAACTGTCACACAAAACAAAGCAGAAAGTTTTTATTTTCTTTTCCTGACAGCCAACATCAGTGAAAAACGTTGCTGACATTAGCCTTTGGAGAATAGCCATTTCCGAAAGATGGTTAATTCCACCCACTAAGGAGTCTACAACCCTTTACAAGGCGTTTTTCTGCCTCGAGATACATATCACTTGTACACAAATCATCGGCACTTCTTGAGGCAGCATTTCTCAAGTTGTGCAAATTACTACCACAGCTTTACCAATCCTCAGTAAATATACAGATATATATGTGATTACTGTCGACCTCAGTGGGAGCTACAAGAAAACAATGAACAGGTATGACATAATAATCACATTTGTCGAGAAAATAAAACGGGCCTTATATTTGTTTTCGTGGAACACGCCAACGAGGATGGTAATAAGCGTGGCGTGGGACCGAAGAGCAATTACCTTCCTCGTGTAGATAAGTTCTACTCAATCACTGCAGGTCATTAAATCTAAAAAGAGGGATGCAAACAAAAAATATCTTCCTTGTTCAAATTTGTCTACTTCTTATTCGTGGGACCGCATAACCAAGAGTCTCACAGCAAAATGTCCTCATTCCTGTGGCTTTTTGAAGCTTCATTTACAACAACAACAATAACAAACAATAATAATAATAATAATAATAATAAATAATATAATAATAATATAATAATAATAACAATAATAACAATAATAATAATAAAAAAAATTTTTCTCTATCTCATTTTGTTATTATTATTATTATTATTATTATTATTTTTTTTAGAGCAAAAAAAAATAATAATAATAATAATAATAATAATAACAAAATGAGATAGAGAAAAAAAATTTATAAGTATCAAGACCTCAAAATAGAAATAAGAAGAATATGGGATATGCCAGTGGAAATTGTACCCACAATCATAGGAACGCTAGGCACGATCACAAAATCCCTGAAATAGAACCTTGGAAAACGAGATGCCGAAGTAGCTCCAGGAATCGTGCAGAAGAAGCGTGCTATTAAAACAGAGCCATTGTGAGAAAAGTGATGGACTCCTAAGGAGGCAGGATGCATCCTGGAACCTAACAGAAAACGAAAAAAAACAAAAACGTGGTACTTTTAGCGTTACGTAAGACTCCTCGTTCTGACTATTTCAAGACCAACCAAATGCTGATAAATTCGTCATCCTGGCTAGCAAGAATCACAAGCGCTGCTCTTGAATCCAAATTTCCCAAAAACAGAACACTTTCACATCCCTTAACAGATGCACTGGCGACTTAGATGACTTTCTTATTTTTAGCATTTAAGACACGATATAGCTTTCAACAGCAAGGATATAAAAGATACGCGTGGCGACTAATGTCGCATTATATAATCAAGTAACCATATTACAATATCTAGAATATGAAGATCTGTCAATATACCCTAACATGCCCTAGCTTCTATTCCCACTGCGGACGAACTGCAGCAAATTCAACAGACAAGGAACATATTCTCCATTTTTTAATCAAAACACATTGCTAATTCAGATCAAACTACTCAACACGGAAATAAACTCAATATACAAACGTATATACATATATATCACATAGAGAGAGAGAGAGAGAGAGAGAGAGAGAGAGAGAGAGAGAGAGAAGGCCGACTAGAAACAGCGATCCCATATAGAAATGGGAAAAGCTGAAGGCAAAGAAGGGTAGAGAGAGAGAGAGAGAGAGAGAGAGAGAGAGAGAGAGAGAGAGAGAGAGAGAGAGAGAGAGAGAGACTGTGCCAGTTACCCATTACAATTTATAATACGCAAGGCAATGTTTAAATAGCGCTGTCTGCTTTATTGATACGACACATTTACTACAAAAGCGAGAGAGAGAGAGAGAGAGAGAGAGAGAGAGAGAGAGAGAGAGAGAGAGAGAGAGTCGCGTGGCAGTTTTATTTACTGCCGTCATAAAATCATATGACGTCAACAGTGTTGCACCTCTCCCTGAATTTACGCTCAAGGAAGGTATTTTTAGACAATAACCAATTTTAGCCATTTCAGTCCACGAAATAATTCTCGGAGAGAGAGAGAGAGAGAGAGAGAGAGAGAGAGAGAGAGAGAGAGAGAGAGAAACATTGAAATTTCAGGTAACAGACATCTTCAACCGAAAACGAGACAGTCCTTATCAGATCAGATCGAGAATAGGCATTCGATACAAATTTCTATATTCATTCAATTTGGAAAGTGAGCAGCCATTCCCCTCCTCAGATTTAGGAAGTCTTGTGTCAGCAGCCACTACATATAAGCCTTGGACCGCCATCGGCTTTCCTCTGATGTTCAAGTCAAATTCTTCCGTGGGTAATAGGTTTCAAACAAACAAAGAAATTTCCTTTAGGCTACTTCCACAACCTTTTCAAATTTCGAATGACCTTTACGAGCTGAAAGAATGATCAAGAAATCATCTAGGATATCGGTGCCCAAGAAATGTCCAACAAAATGGCCGAGAAAGAGCTTCTCAATTCGATCAAGAGTGCGTTAGCCTTGAAAACACATCCAGCAAGAATGTTCCTGAGAGAGAGAGAGAGAGAGAGAGAGAGAGAGAGAGAGAGAGAGAGAGAGAGAGAGAGAGAGAGAGAGAGAGAATTTGAAAATATACATTCCTCCACCACCCGCCAACGATAAATTTTTAGTGCTTCGTCTGACACATCATGGCGCTCTAAAGGTAGATGAAAGACACCCTAAGGAACAACTGTCCCTAATTTGGGACGCTCTGCTCTAGACATATTTTCGGTCAGGGTTTACTTTCTGCCCATAGGCGCCCTTTCTTTCACACCTCTCCCAACTATTTTTCATTCGCTCAAAGTACTGGTTCCTGGGCCCCACAACTGCTGGTCCCAGAGGCTTCTCTCATTCGTCTCTGGGTGCCTATTTTCTGATTTACCCCTCAGTCACTCTCTTAACAGCTGTGCTGGTTACACTGCGTGTCTCTCTCTCTCTCTCTCTCTCTCTCTCTCTCTCTCTCTCTCTCTCTGTCTGCTTGCAAGTTTAAGGCCACCTTAACAGCCTGTTTACCTTACATACGTTCTCTTTTGTTGTCTTTATCGCCCTACTGACGTTCTTAATGCCTCCCCTCTCGGGGTGTCTCTTGAATAACCAATTACGCAGGATCCTGCCATTGCCCAGCAAGCCTCACCATTTCATTTCCCGTGTCGCCCCATACCTTTACTCCTAAGTCGCGCCCCAACAACGGTTATTTCTTGCTAGCTTAAGCAGCCTTATGCCAGCATGGGTTCGTTTTTACAAGTGGTCGTAACACCAAGGCTCTCCAAAAACGATACGACCTTTCTTATGTTGAGATAAGAGAACTGTAAACATATGCTAGAAATTAAAATGTAAAAAAATAGGACTTTCATATGTATTAATAATAAAGCCTCTACTATTATTGCAACAAAAACTAGCTGTAGGTCCTCGTTCAAAATCAACTAGGTTTGCTATAAGCAAAATATGATCTTTCCATTAATAAATAACAATTGACGTACCTCATATTTTCATCTGTCTTCATAAGGAAACCCTCCACATATCGTCAAGCTTCAGTTTCCATTCTTTCCTTTCATATGTTTACAAAAGGACACTCAGTCTTCCTTCCCATTCACATTTCCTAAGAGCTTGCTTGAACTGCACCTTCATCTTTCTCAGCATTTATCAATACTCTCTCTCTCTCTCTCTCTCTCTCTCTCTCTCTCTCTCTCTCTCTCTCTCTCTCTCTCTCTCTCTCTCTCTCTCTCTCTCTGTCAACGCTTCCTGTCGAATGCCAATGCTTGAATGTAAACTAGAAATTTATTTCTGCCATCCAAACAGCCAGGTGAATGCATCCAGTAAAACAATATTGGCTACTTGACGCAAACTATCGCAAACAGCACAGCAACATCCTGAAAGATGCCAGAAACCGTGTTGCATGAACTACTTGGGACTCTCCCTCTGCATCACCTCGAGTTATCCTACAGCAGTCGTCGCTTTTATTTGTCCACGGAATATTATAATGACACGTTTGTGACGCTGTGGATTTACTGTAAAGCTTAAAAAAAAAATACTGGGCAGGTTTTAGTCTGGCACACCAAAGCCACGTTCATCAGTTTTAGTGGTGATTTTTCGACGGAAACAAAGGCAAATTCAATAATAAAACGTTCATAACTAGATCCCAAACAGTTTGCAATACATTTTAAAACACACTCCGCACTGCCAATTTAAGGAGTGTCCAGTTTTTCATAGTAATGCCTCCTCTGGAGCTGACATGACCAAGGGTCATGGAACCCATCCAATTAGGTCTACAGCCAAATACACAAAATGCAACAATAAGAGAATAATTCTGAATTTTATTTGACACTGCGTGAATGACAGTGGGACACAGCAAGGCCACAGAGTAACCTGCCGGATTGCCAAGAGCGTTATGGCAGCCCCCATTAACATAATAAAAACGCCAAAACGTCCAACGCAAGAGCTTCATTAAGGGAAATTAACTAAATGCCAAGACAATCCCAGAGCGCATTAATAACGTAGCCAAACGGGAAGAAGTGATACTGAAAATGGAGTTCACCAACTATTCACTGGAACGTCTCTCCTAGAATCCATGGAGGCAGTTTTATGGAAGTCATTTTTGGAACTTTTAATGCAATACGACGCCATCAAGCCTTCCGGAGAGGAGCCGAAGTATATTAACATCACTAACACGAAAACATCGACCTCTTTCCCTCGTTACAGGCGCGGAAGCTATATCTTCATGCGCCACCCAATATCCGTGATGACATCAATAGGAATGAGAGTGGGATGACTTCTGGCGTTGGCGGTGTTCTTTATAAACACCATATGACCCATAAGAACTATAAGAACTTTGTTAAGAGGAAACAGATGCGCCATCAAATACGGACTGAACAATAAGTAAATACAGCACTTGAGACTTATGAACCTGTGGTAGGGGTGTAAGAATACTACCACCGTAGGTCCTGGGTGTCGTAAAAGGCGACTAAAAGGACAGCTGCTGCTTTGCAGTCTTACTTTTTTAGTAAAAGGCTAGGCCCGCCGCCAATAACTGTAGACACTGCTGCCTTACAGTCTTACTTTTTAGTAAAATGCTAGGCCCACCACCATTAACTGTGGAAACTGCTGCCTTGCAGTCTTACTTTTTAGTCAAAGGCTGGGCCCACCGCCAATAACCATGGAAAATCCTGCCTTGCAGTCGTACTTTTTAGTCAAAGGCGAGCCCCACCGCCAATAACCGTGGTTGGTGACAGAAAGGGCATGCGATCGTAAAAAAACCCTTTTGCCAAATAATAAACCATGCCTGATGTTGTAAGGAAAGGCACACCAGGCAACCGACCACTTACTGTAAGGATAACTGTGGGAAAAGTAATATATATATGAGCAATCAACTTTCAAAATGTCCCTTTTGCATAGGATACATTCCTGTCTCTCCCAGAATCAAAGGACCTGCTGACTTTCACAAGCCCATTTTGGTTCACTTTCGTGAATATTTACACAATTTTTTAAAGTAATACTTATATAAACAAACAAACAAACCGAATCAGTGACATAACCTCCCCGTGCGGGGATGATGCAATGGGACTCTGATAGATGACAAAGCGTGATGCGACCTCCAGCTTACTTGGGATGCATGCAAAATTTTCTCCTCACGCATAAGTTGTAACTTAACATGAAGTGGTCTTTGTAATTAATACTCACACTTATTACTACTTATAATAACAGCAAGGATCAAATAAAAAGAACACAAATTAAATACGTTCAATTAAAATAAGCTAAAATCTACTGTCAAATAGACCCTTGTTTCACAAACAAAAATTAAAATATAGCTATACCCTATATTTAATTATAATTTTTCTATACTGTTCAACATGCAAATTATGTATTTTTTTTATATTTCCATTCTAATAAATAAATCATAAACATCTTATCTTAAAATTCCTGTATCTTTAACTAACTCAATTCACAACACCTTTTTCAGACCTTTTTAGGCTCTTCCATAGACCTTTCCTACTCGCGCAACAACGACAGCAACAAAGTAGTTTGTAGGCTTACTCCCCGAGTAAGCGAAATTCAGCAGAACACTCAAAAAGAAAGCAAGAAGAGATACACAGCAAAACATCCTGAAAAGAAATCAGTTGCGAAGATGATTCCCCTGTTACTACAAAAAGACACGGACACGAAAGACTGGGCCTGGCACGTGCCAGTCGTTGCACGTTACCTCTCCCCCAAGAGAGCAGCAGCTTCCAATCTTTGGCAATTTAAGCATCATCGACAGCAACGCATCACTGATCAGTGATGGAAAAGGTTCAATACTGAACACCATCACTCTACAACCGCCCCGCCCCCATCCCCAATCCCACATAAAAAATGATATCTTACAAAGGAACAAAAATGACTGAAAGAAAGACTTTTTAATTCGTAAACAGTTCCTTCAAACGTCTTCTTTTCACAGAACAATTTTCTGATATTTAGTAAATAATGTATCGCTATTGAACCATTTTCTGTTTGCCACAATTACTGTGATGAATGCTGTGGAATTGAAATAATTTTCTTTACGGTAGAGTTTGATGACTAAAAAAAGCACCAAGCTAAAAACAAAGCTCACGTGGGTAAAGGAAGCATTCGGTATCAAAGTGCAATGAACATTTTTAACCTGGGAATATATTCAACAACGAAGAGCAATAGAGTCATTTAATTAACTTGAATTCATATCTAATTGTATTAATTCATACACTAATCCTGCTTTATTCACTACGCTGTGGTAAATAATGACAAGGATACAGTGTTGTCAGCTTGATAA
The DNA here is from genome assembly GCF_015104395.2 of Macrobrachium nipponense. Lineage (NCBI taxonomy): Eukaryota > Metazoa > Arthropoda > Malacostraca > Decapoda > Palaemonidae > Macrobrachium > Macrobrachium nipponense. The sequence goes on along the minus strand of NC_061089.1, from coordinate 38,699,753 downwards.
TGTCTCATCTGAAACAAATAAAACACACAACCGTCACAAAACCTTACTACTTATGACTTCACCAACAAAGGTAAAGAAAGTCACCTCTAATTAAAAATCAAAACTTGTTCCCAACACAACCAAAACCGACGCTTTTCGGATAAATGTAAAAAATCAAAATCCTGTGAAAACGGCTTTTTTTAAACAATCTCACAAGAAAGATGGCTACTATCAGGTAGCAACTAGAGTAACAAACCGGATGTGAATGAGTAAGCGCAAAGATATAATAGGCCACACAACCCGACGTCGATTAAAACCGGAGCTGAAACATTTGCATTTGTATGTTTGTGAAACACACACTCTCAGTCTCTCGCTCTCTCTATCTCTATCTCTTTCTCTTCGTCGTATAACTTAACAGCTCCAATATTCCATTAGCAGGGAAAGGAGTGGCCATCTGAACACATTCAAAATAACGAGTGCGCGTGATATAACGGAAGACACTCGCCTATAAGAGAATGTCCTTGATATGACAGCCTACCAAAGCAAATGAGGAGTCACCATCTTTTACCATCTTGCCCAACTGCATACCAGGCCATCCATGAGGCATCATCACCTCTTTCTAGCTACACGTACACTCAATGACAGCGACTGCAACTAACATGAGACAGCGGCTTTCATACAATTAGGATACGGTCGAATGGAAAAAAAATCGAGACAGTGGTTCGTTCCCACCGTTGTCCGTTTCATATTGCCACACGTGAAAGAAGAAGAATGACATCAAGTAAACGAGAGGCTGAAGAACAAGCGTCCTACATGCAACCCAGCCGTTACTTAGCTTATCAGCGACATTAACATCAATTCACCCATTTAACCTTGTAACACGTGTAATCAAGTAATCGCGAAAATAACGCACCCGGCAATCTTTTGCGAAAGGGCACAGAGAAAACCCGCCACTATGTATAGGAATGCGCACGCACGGGCAAATGCGACTGCGCATGCTTTGTTAATTGCGACTGCGCATGCTTTGTTAACTATCTGCTTTTTACCCAATACCCTTCGGTATATATAACATTCAAAGGCTTTATGAAAAAGTTCCCCCATAACAGATGAAGTGGCATAATGAAAGACAGAAGAGCGTTAAGAAGTTCGGCGCAAGAGGCAAGTGATTGCCGAGAGAGAATTACTCTCCTTTATAATTTAAAGTTTCTTACACACAAGC
>NC_061089.1:38688555-38693555 GCF_015104395.2 Macrobrachium nipponense | reverse complement strand
CGAGTCGCCAGACGAGAGTTAATGAGGCCAGAAGACACCAGGGAATAGTTTAATTCCCATCCTTCGTGGATCACCAATAGACTTCCTGCCACACCTACATATGCTTTGTGTATATACTCTTGTAAGACATCGTAAGTCCATATTTTACCAGTGATCTGGAGTATAGAAGGAAGCGCTCGAAATATATGGTTGCAACGTCCAATAGCATTTTATGGGCCTTTTTATCTTCATATTATACTGTTGTATTACAGTAAAAGACATTCACTATATATATATATATATATATATATAATATTATATCTATATATATATATATATATATAATATATATATAATAATATACATATATAATATATATATATATATATATATACTATATATATATATATATAAGGTATATATTATAGATATATATATATATAATATGAGACAGAGAGAGAGAGAGAGAGAGAGAGAGAGAGAGAGAGAGAGAGAGAGAGAGAGAGAGAGAGAGAGCACCTAATCCTCCACATAATCATCTGGTCTCCTGCACAAAGCTTTACAACAAGGAACGCTCTGCCGTCTTTTGCTTCTGTCGTCATTTACTTTGCTTATCTTCATGAAGCTTATTTCCGTCAACTAGGCTCTCTCTCTCTCTCTCTCTCTCTCTCTCTCTCTCTCTCTCTCTCGTGGTTCTCCTTCTCTCCTCTCTCTCTCTCTGTTCAAAATGACTTGTATGAGCCACTATGCCCGATTAACTTCAGCAGAGATCACGGAGAAATATGGGTAGGCAAAAGACGAAAATCAAAACAGCTTCAAGGCCAGAACGGTAAAAACATCAGATAGAAAATAGAATTTGGTAACAACAACAATTTGCAGTGAAGGTCGTAATTACCATCTGACAACAACACGGTCACAAGACCTCAAATGAAATGCAATAAGTGAATCGAGAACTCGCCTCACTGATATCTCTTTCCTATGATTTTTACATAGGCCTCTGCCAATATTTGCCATTAACCACAGAAGTTTTGCACTAAAAACATTAAAACCCTACAAGAGAGAGAGAGAGAGAGAGAGAGAGAGAGAGAGAGAGAGAGAGAGAGAGAGAGAGAGAGAGAGAGTTTCTTTGAAAGAAGTATCTTCTTCATTAATTCCATTACAGTTCCGATTTCTGCTTTGCGCTAAAATTTTTCTGGGCTACGATAACCATGGGCAATGGAACGCCAGCTGTTGCAAAATCTGTTAAAAAAAATAACGTAGCGTCTTTAAAGTGAAAACCAATAAACAAGGAATAGCACACTTGAGTCCTTCGGATGTTTAAGTTTCGATTAGTTCGAGGATACTCAACATTTATAACAACCGTTCTTATCCAACATGATATAGTTTTTCTATAAAACTAATTTCCGTGAAATTTTTCTTTATAAAGTAACGTTTTTAAACCTCGGAGACCAGAAACGTTTCGCTTATTCATTAGTCCATTCAAGAATACCAGGCTCAACATAAATAGGCCTTGCTCAGTGCTGCACTCTGCTGTGTCCGGGTGACACAATCCAGCCTAACCAGTTAGGTAACACGAAGCCCATCCCCAAATTTATGTAAAACTCGAGTTTTTCGCATTAGGAAACTTTTTATACCTACGAAATTATTTTATTTCATCTTTTCTTACTTGAAAAATCTTTCATAATACGAACGATTATTATGAATTCCCGATTCGACTCTACGTCCGGAGTTAACTGTCGCTAATTATCTAGTCTTACCACAACAGTCACAGGTTTCTTACTATTGGCTGCATAAAACACGATCTTTGAACTTGAACGTCATTGACGAGGTATGTTCCAGTTTTGCTGGTAGGGCAAAATAATTAAACTTATCATTAACACGGTATCTGCACATGAACTGATCCCCTTTGTATGGTTTCCAAAGAACTCTAATTTTAATTCAGTCGTTTCATGAGTGCGGTGCGAGAAAGTTTCGTATACCTATAATTGCATATCTTATTTCGCTCGTTGACTGCCAAAATTTTCAGCATTATTTTTTTAATTTGAGGTGAGACCGTCACCACCCTGACAGGTGACATGTTTTAAATTAATATAATTTTCCACAAAACCCTCTTAAGTTCCATTGCCATACTGTACTTTAAAAAAACAATATCTTATGGTTGGTCGTTTCAGGTGAACATCTGTTTGGGATGCTACCGATATTACTATTGAACTGTTTATAATTATGTCACGATAACAAAGTATCTTAAAATATGAATTGTTTAATAGTGAGCAAAACGGCAATCTTATTTCCCGGCCATGCTTTAGACAGGGCATACTGAAACAGTACAAGCCTGCAAACACCTTATTCTACAATAATAGCCAAAGTTACACCTAGATACGTAACAGTCGGTAACAATGAAAGATAGTCATAAAAGAATGAATGAATTGGCCCCATTTCTCAACATGAGCTCAACTCAATAAAACCATTGGTGAAGTCCGGATGAGAGCGAGGAAAATGAGAGAGAACGAAAATGATACGGGAGTAACCGGGTGGGGGACTGTACGTAAAAAAAATTTTTGCAGCACTTACCATGAGTGATGATGTTGATAGTCTCATTGTGGAAATAGAAGAGGCTCATAATGCATCCCCACATTGATAAAAGCGGTCGGTAACCTGTTTCGATGTATGGGTTGAACTGCAGGTGCTTCGGGATGTCCTTACGATTAAGAAGCGCCTTCCGAGACCAGAGGTGGAAAGTGCATTGGCTGGACCCTTTGTTATTATTTGAACATTGGTTGTTCTTCTCCCCGTCGGCTGACGTCACGGACCCGTTGGCTATAGAGGTAAAATTGCTATTTTTCAGTTTTTCATGCACCGTTCTTTGTCTGATGTCGGAGGCATCAGCGGCCGTTTCAACGCAGTCGGCAAGCCCGCTTTTGTCTTCGTTGATTACTGCACTCGACATTGTGCCTAATGTCTCTTTAATTATCTATATCAATGTCGCAGAGTTCTTATATATTTCAATAAATATCACAAAAGCCTCATCAACATGTACTGTGACGATAAACACTGCTTTTTATCCGTGCGTCACGATGATCAGCGGCCACAGTCTACAGGATACTCTCGTAACGCAACAGAACGCGATACTGCAGCGGCTGTAGTGTAAAGTGGTCGACTGCTACCAAGAGTTAAAACAGATGAGGTACGGGTTGCGTTGCCCGTAAAATCAAAATAGCGACCATTCTTTTAAAGGAATGAATCGATTACTTAGACGTTGTTCAGATATAGATATTTATACACCATTTTTATTCTTTATCTTTCTTTATATTAATATCTTTTATAGTTTTCCAGAGAAATTCGAGAGGAAAGAAAATAGTTATCTCTGCAACTCGAAATCCGCTAGCCGGTATGTTAGTGTTGTGCTAAAACTGATAATACGGGTTTATGGAAGTGGGCGAGGTTTTTTGCAAATTAAATTGAACTTCATAAGTTATAATGATCATTGTAAACTAAGAATATTACATAAATCATACAAACGCAATTGCTAACTAGATAAGCAATAGCGGCTCTTGGCAACTTACGCAGTCAGCTGTTGGATCAATGTTTGGGTGTATGAGACTGCCAGGATGCGCATTACGTCACCAAACCATCATGACGTCACGAAAACCTCAAAATCGCTCGGCAACAAAAGTTAACTAAATACCCCAGTATGAAATATTGTGAAAATAATTATAAAATCATACTATTTATGATATGATGAAAATTTTCACCTCTGGATAAGCAGTAGAGGTAGTAGCGCTACAGATAATGATTCAGGAAAACTACATTCCTCCCTCATATCACTCAAAATGGGATACTTTATGAAATAACAGCGAGTGAAGCCATTACTAAAAGAAAAAAATACGCTTTGGAGGCAAAAAAACTAAACAAAAAAACGTACAGGAAAAGTCCTACAAGGGATATGTGAAGAGTTTGTAACTTTTCGTTATTGTTTTGGCGAGGCTATTGATATGAGCATTATCAAAATCATTCGAAAACGGGCGTGATAGACAAAAAGTTATATTTAAAATGCAATTAGTCATAAACAATAGCTCTGATTATACTGAAAACTACGTTGTTCTTATCATTTGAGATAACAAATCACAAAGCAAAAAGTATGAGGAGGCCCTTTGAAATAGCGAAATATCTCAGTTTTGGAACCCCTCAAACTAAACAAAGAAATGCACGGGAAAAATCCTACAGGGAATCGGGATAGAGTTTTTAATTTTCCAGTCAAAATGATAATAGTAAAAAAAAAAAAAAATTCATTCTTGCATTATATCCGAGTATATTAAGCTTTCATTTTAAATCTAGTTATCAACATGGGGCAAGAAATCAATATCGCATAAGCTATTCCATATTTCCTTCCAAGTCTCCGTTTATGTTATTTTATTCTATTTGTGTGCGTCTGTGGTTTAGGAAAATATGGTAAATCAGCATGGTACAATATACTTCTGCGCAGGCCATGTACAATCTACTCTCTCTCTCTCTCTCTCTCTCTCTCTCTCTCTCTCTCTCTCTCTCTCTCAAGTATTTAGATGTCTAGATTAGACACGCCCAATCCTGGGTATTAAATTGGAGGATCTTCTTTGTAGAGGAAAATCATGAAATATATTATGCAAAGGATTAATACTTTAACCAATTCAAGAAATTACAGTGATTCAAACAAATAAACTTGGAAGATAATGTTAATTATTTCTGGGGATTTTTGCAGGAAAAGTAGTTTTATTTGAGCATGAGTATGGTTTTTTTATAACCAGCACGGCAATAATAATAATGATAATAATAATAATAATAATAATAATAATAATAATAATAATTAATAATAATAATAATAATAATAATAATAATAATAATAATAATAATAATAATCTAATTATCACATGATCACAAAACTTATGACAAAATCCTAAGTGAAGTAAGTACAATTAGTTACATTTTTATACATGTATTTACACTTGCTTCAGAGTAGATTTTTTCACCACCAACAATAATAATAA